>NT_178298.1:129607-153584 GCF_000188095.3 Bombus impatiens | reverse complement strand
CGGCGTCGTCCGCAACGACGACGGCGCACGGACGACGACGTCGATTGATTCACACTACTCGAGTTCATTTTGGATCAGCTGGCTGGCATCTCCGAGTTTTGGCTCTGCGACAGCTCCAGCAGATGGCACTCTGATAACGGTATCTGTCTTGTGCGGGCACTCTGCTTTTTCTATAGTTAAAAGGAAAAGACGTTATGATAAAAATTGCAAACTGTATTATACGATCTTGTCAAATAGAAAAGAATTAACTCGTAGAATAGCGAACAAGCAGTTTTATGTTATTTGGAAGCAAACTCGGTCCTGAGAGCTGTTTGAGTGGAGACTAACTCCGCCATTTTTACTATGTATCTTAAAAATGGTGGCTAAGATTAGCGATAGAAAGGAGCAGTATCGTTAAGTTGATCGAATATCTAGAATTCCAAATCGCGAATATCGCTTTATAGAATGAACGATCTCGGTTATTAACGAATCCTTTTTCCATAATTTCTCTCTATAGTCTATATTTAACATATGTAATTTAAACACGGGTAGAAATAGAAGAAAAAGATCCACCTGTCTTCGGAATGGGAAACAGCCTCTGTTCTCGTTATTCGGTGGCGGATGGTTGATCAACAGATCAGGAGTAGGTGTGTTGTTAGGACCTAGCACGTTCAGTTCCTTAAAACACTCAGTCTCTATCATCTGGAATAAAGAGGGCCTGTTTCACTGTGCAGAAAATAGAATCTCTTTGATCGAACGGAGCATAAATCTTTATGATAAACGAAACTGCAGTCGATCAGCATGTAAATCGCTTTGAATGCTAAAATGGGTTCGTTGGGACGATAGCAGACTGTCTATGACGTGCCAAGGAATGCTTTTGGAACGCCATATTTTTCGATGTAAGTGGTGGAACGGTACGCGTTTTACTTGTTCACAGCGTAGCGTCAAGACGCTCGCTATCTCTCTGTAGTGCTGGATATAAACACCGAAGGAACGTTAAAAGGCTTACCTCGTTCTGCCACGGGATGGACACGCTGCCAGTATTGAATTTACTGTAAAAGGTGTCGTCGGTCGCGTCCAAGTTCACACCTTTTACCGTGGAAAATTGTTCGATATCCAACACGTCCTTAGCGTACACCGCGTGAGGCTGTAAGCAGAATCGATCAACGATAAGGATTTCCATAAAAAAAACACGCGATAATAGTCATCTTTAATATATATATATATATAGTAATCTCGGTAGAATACTAAATCTTTGAACACAACCATATACAAAGTATCATATAGTATTTTGATATTTTATTTAATCTATAACTACTCGTGTTAACGACTGTATATGATAAAAGAAGGGTTTAACAGACTTTTGTAAATAATTAGCACAGAGGAAAATAACGAAGAATAATTTACGCTAGCCAAGCTAAGCTTTGAAGGATCTGGAGGATTTTTCTTAGCACAGGAATATAAAAGAAATGCCAGTTTTCTCAAACGAAGGAAGACTAGATATATATAAAAGGCAACGGCGACAAAGTAAAATCGGTTTGAACGACACCTACTCACATCCGGCACAAACGGCGGTTCCCACATACCGACCTCGACCCTTTTCCAGTTCAAGCACTGAAAGAAGCTATGCAACTTTACTTCCTTAGCACCGTGTCTGCCGCACTTGCAGCCTAACCTGTTCTTCGGACTCTTCTTCAATAATTGCTGACACAGGCTCTTTGCTTCTTCGGTAAACTTTGTGGAATATCTTTCTTGATCTTCTTTCACCCTCCTATCCACCTCTTCTCTCTTCACCTTCTCCTTCCTGGCACGAAAGGGAGCTTGACCTTCGATCATCTCGTATAAAAGACATCCAAAACTGAACCAGTCCGGTGAAAAGGTATATTTCTCATTGTCGATCACCTCTGGCGCCATATATCCGACCGTTCCAACTCTTCCTGTGACCATGTCGCCTTCTGTGATTTCCACAGCCAGACCAAGATCAGATATCCTTACATGACCATGATCGTCTAACAAAATGTTTTCTGGCTTACAATCTCTGTAGACGATTCCTTGCAAATGCAAGTGTTCCAGGCCACAGACTACTTCAGCTGCGTAAAACCTAGCGCGGTTAATGTCGAAACCAGGTTCTCCGCCCATGTTGTAAATATGAAATTTCAAATCTCCTCCATTCATAATCGTCAGGACTAGACACAATGCATCCTTGGTTTCATAGGCATAGGCTAGGGAAACGACGAATTTGGAGTTAATTTTTTGCAAGATGTTCTTCTCTATGAGTACCATGGCTTCACCCTTGCGCTTTTTAATTCGTTTCTTCTCCAGTTTCTTGCAGGCGTACATTTTGCCTGTTGCTCGTACCTGACAAGCGCATACTTCGCCAAATCCACCCTTTCCTAGCACCCTGTACATACGAAACGTCTTGTACGTGACTGGCTGCGCCTCTAGCCACTTCCATTGAAGATACCTGGCAGAGGAGGGCTATCGTTAGAATCGATATGAAATATGTACCGATAAGAGGTTAGATGGTGTTATCGTAAACAAATATTTGACGATTAGTGGGCTCTTAATGGGACGCTTTGTCGGGAAGATGCAGATAAGAAAGATTGACAGATTTCGTTGGAAATTCATTGAAAAGGATGAAACGGTTATTTTTGGTCATAAATATTTCACACCTTATTAAATCCAAAACGTTCGCAACTAATTACAGCTATTCGCTAGCAACCAACTATTATATTTCACCATAATTTTTGCCTCCACTAAGATTTATCTGATATGAAAAATACATTTTCCGTGCTAAGTATGTAGCCTTCAAACAAATATGCTATACTACATTTTGTTAAATTCAGAACCATCAGAATACGTGACAGAGTACTGTCATCTTTCGCCATGTAAAATCCATCGAATATCAAAAATACCTTTACTCTATCGTTTAATCTCCAAACAGAAATATCGTTTGAAATTTTACTAAATTCGAAATCATCGGAATTTATTCGTGATTGCGAGATTGTGACAAAGATAAATAGGTGTAACATCCCGAGGAAAAGATTGCCACGTCGAATTGACTAGGTGGAAAAAAATGAAGTTTAAATAAATTACCTATAGAAATAAAAGCTGGTTTGGAAAGCTGAAAAAGGTTCGCCGGCCAGAAAGTTTTTCACGGTCTGCGCGATTTCAACAAAGAGCTCCTTGCCGCCAGTGCCGAGTCTCTCCTCACACTGGGCGATCAAAGAATCGTTTAGGATGTCGACGACCTCTGAGCCCTCCCTCTTCAGGTATTGCTCGAACAGGTCCTTGGCCAGCTCGGTCCGATTCTCATCCATCTCGATCTCGTACTTCTCGATGGCGTCCAGGAAAAGATTGTACCGATGGTAAGATGGCTTCTTGTCCTGGCAAAATTGCCTGAACAACAGCCTACCGATCGGTTGTTGATCCACCACATAGCTGTACCTGATGTCTGTACCAGTCAAACGGGCGAATGAATAACAAATGGTTGTTACGACTTCTCCTACATAAACGATAGTAATTAAAAATATATTTATTTTTTGTTGCATAAAAGTTTATCGGGCATTCAATTACCATCGTCCTCGCGTTCGAATTCTATCATTACGAAATGCTAATGATTTTTAACGTTCTTTTCTATCTGTTTGTTGACACGTTTAATACAAAATGTACTTGACAATCTTCTCTTCTACATTGTATCTTTATTCGCGTATTCCCCCTGCAGTTTCCCAGCAAAGAATTTGATAGCTCTGTATTTAAATTTCTATTTAACTCTAGAACACGTCGTTGCGAACAACTTAATAACGTAAAATTCGGAATATTCTACACGTATTGTTAAAAAATAAAAATAAGATAAAAACTATTTAAAATTCTTGCTTGAAATCTTTCGCATTTTTCATCTACGCGAGCATCTATCGCCGAAACGCTGTGCACAATAAAATCGGAATCACACGTTTTAACGCAGTCTAGTCGGTTTCTCAGGCATTAATCAGTCAATTGTACGTCGTGTTAATTTCTTTACGAGCGATCGATGGGCTCCCATCGGTTCTCAATTATTATGAAACGTCGCGTCGCATCGCGTCGAGAATCGCGTGGGATTAATCGAGTTGCACGAGGAATATTCTTGGCTCGTGTTTGCTAGGGAAACTCTGATAATCTGCGGCCATTTTCGACGTGATTTCACGATTATCGGCAGCCCTGAAATCCATGCTTGCTTGAAATCGGTTGCTCCCAATGGATTCAACCTGCCGACCGAGGAATTAATTTCGCGAAACTCGGCGACGCGACGCCACGTATCGATTCGCCTTTCCATCGTTGCATTTTATTATTCAGTTTCACGGCGTTTCACGTTTCAATAAATATTTCATTCCGTACAACGATTGATTAATAGAACATTCGAACCCGCAACGCAAAATTTAATCGTAAAAATAAGTTTCAGTCAACGAGTGCGTATTGAACTACGTATTCGATCGATCAACAAATATCGTTGTTATTCTTTTTGAGGAAAAACTGAATTGTTTTAAATTGCACTCGATCGAGCGATCTTCGTAACTTAGACATCGGTCTTTTCAATCGTTCGGGTTGGTAAATAACGGATGCTAGAACGAACGAACGATGAAATGAAACGAGCAGAAAACCAACAGCACATGGGAATACCGAGCCAAAGATGCTCGCCACTAACTAATTAAGATCAACTAATTAACGTCAATATCTTGTAACGTGCAATTGAAAAACAAGATTTCCCATGTAAAATTGTAAAAAGAAGAAATGTCTACATTACTGAAGCTTTAAGTTAAACCACTATCCAGAGGATTACAATGGAATCCAACAAATCCTCTGGTTCGATGAACAGGAATCTTTCTCCCTGAGATATCTCCCCCTTCCAGCGACTATCCATCCAATTTCAATCACAAAACATCCCACGAAATTGGTTGTTCGACGATCAATCAACCGTGATTCATCGATCAGGCGTAACATTTGATCCCTAACGGGAGAATTCGAAGCGGAAGGTGGTCTAAAAACCAAGCGAAAGGAGACACTTTCCGAGCCTTGCGCTCTCATCACGGCTTAATTAACCGAGACAAAGAAGCTCCAACAGCTTCTTATCTTAATATAGCTTTTCACGTTTTTTTCGTGGCCGCGTGTCGTTCGTTAAGCCGACACAAGCTGGTCGAACG
This sequence comes from Bombus impatiens, assembly GCF_000188095.3. Taxonomy (NCBI): domain Eukaryota; kingdom Metazoa; phylum Arthropoda; class Insecta; order Hymenoptera; family Apidae; genus Bombus; species Bombus impatiens. Next base: position 148,428 of record NT_178298.1, on the reverse strand, counting down.
GTGACGCGTTGATTAGCCGCGAGATTCACGGGGAAAGCGCGACTACGCGGGACAGCCGTCACAGCAGATATCTCGTACCACAATTTACCGATTATGAAAATTGTTGATTTCCGTGTCGTCAGATGTAAATATAGAAATGATCTGGTGGTATAATACAATATATTTCGATAAATTGCCAATATACGTAGAGCGCAGGATATGGCGGTCTAGGGATAGTAAATACGGGGGATATAGGAAAGAACACAGGAAACACGAAGCGTTACGTGAATGTGGGATACAGAATATGAGGAACGAAATATGAAACATGGCATGTGGAATGGAAAGATGAACTATGGGAAGTGAGATGAAAGATATGGAATAACGGTATAGTTGTGGGATATAGGATATAAGATAAGGTATAGGAAGTACGAAATGTGGGGTGGAAATGTGAACTGTGCAACGGGCTTGGCAGGATAGATATAGGATAGTGGATATTATTAAATGCTGGATATAGGATATATGTACATAAAATATGCGAATAATGTGAAAAGTGGGACAGAGAATGTAAAATGAAATATGCGACTTTCGATGTACGAAGTACGGAAAATAGACAATTTGTTGTGGTATAGGTGATAATAGGATGTGAGACGCGAGACGTGAGATGTGGATTATAAGATGTTTATAGGGTTTCAGATGTGCGATCTAAGTAACGACGAATAGAGGACGAATTTATTACTGGATCAAATTTCATTTCAATGAGCGGAATTCGAGCAAATACAATTCTACTGCACAGCGCGCGTGCGAAAACTTACCCAGCTTATCTTTTAGGCCGATGCATTGGGAAATGTGTGGAAACTGGAGTATCTTTCGCCATTTTTTACTCTTACCCTTGTTGCTGTCACCACCGCCTGCAAAACAACGATAATACGATTAAGATCAATAAATTGAAATTAAAACAAAAACCATCGAAACACGTTTTATAAATATCGAACAATTGGTAGTCTGTTAATTTATCAACGATACTAACGTTATATAGAGGAAAATAAATTGACGAGGGAACGGCGATTTCCCTGGCTCGAAGCGTTTCGATTACGCAACAATTCTCGTCTTGCAAGACTCACGCCAATTAAAACTGCAATAGAGGAGTCGTTCCTGCGATTTCGACGTTGCAAAGCGGCACGTTCGTAATTGAAATTGTATGGTAGTTGATAATTTGTGTAAGGTAAAAACATATTTGATTCGAGATCGTGATACTTTATACAGATACATTTAAAAGTAAGGCTAAATTGTGAGAAACGCAATATTTATTTTTCATATAATTTCCTTCTTCTTCTTACATGGGAAATTAATCTGTTTCTCTTCTCTTCCTTTTTCAAATAATTCGTTACGTTCGTAAAAGGATTCGACGAAATATTCTCAAATTCTCCCCTAGGAAAATATTGCAAGTAATAACTTGCATGGTCCATCGACCTTTTTTCCCTGTCGCGTCCACCTTATTTCGAGCAGTTTCTTTTTTCCGCCGATATATTCGATCATACGTCTCTACTATGACGTCGGATTGAATTTGCTATTATATATAATGAATACGGGAGAGCGCAGCTACGGAATTCGAGGTAGTTTTCGACTCGCAGGAAACCGCGATTGAAGAAGCGCGATTCCGGTTGAGGCAGCCGGTAATTAATAGTTTCCAAAGTATCGACAGGACGAAGAGGTTTTATCTTTTCGCTACAAAAGCCAACACGAGTGACCAATGAATCATTCGGTACGCTTTGTATCTTTTCAATTGACTATGTGATAAAACTAATGCGAAATTGATGACTCGTCAGCTTTCTCTGGAATCAACGGCTGCATATATTCATTTAGTAAGAAACTTGCAAGTAACGATTATCGATCTTACACGTTACTACGTTGAATTAGTATCATTATCAGGTTTATTATCGGTTTAAAAGAATCGTTTTTATCTAACTCGAAGGTTTGAAGTTATTCTAAATTATCCCACTAATTGACTGTGAAACTAGGAAAATTATTCGGCGCGATTAAAAGCTTGTCAAAGGAAAAGAAAAGTAATAAGAGGAAAAGAGGGAGAAAAATATAATTTTATCGTAGAAGATCAAGCGAATATGATGGAGTAAGAACTGTAAAACCAACAGCAACGCAAGTTGAAGATTATTCTTTAACGAAAGAAAGACAAAAGAATTCTGATATTACGAAACTCGATTGTCGTCGAGTATATGATGATCCAAAAAGTTAATAAATTAATTTTTGTTGACAATGCGATTGTCCAAGCCACTTTCTTCCTTCATTGTCAAAAGTATCGTTTAACTTGATTTAAAGCGTTTCTACGATAAAACAACGATCGAAGAAAGGAAGGAAAGACGATTTTACCATTAACAAAACCAAAGAAATATCGAATATTTCATAAACTGAAAGAATTTCCAAAACGCGATTTATAAAAGAAAGAAGTAGAAAATTAAACCTAAAAATTAACCTTTCTCGGCTTACAATTCGAGCGTGGTATCTTCCAATCGGCTTTCGAGTTTCAAAAGGGATCTGTCCCATTTCGGTGCAGATAGGAACGTATAGTACGAGAAGAAAGGGCAATGGTGGAAATTCAGTCGGGGCGACATCGATCGTTGTGGAAAAGACGAGATGGAACTGACGATGAGGTAGATCGATAGACATCCAGGGTAGATTTTGCGCGAACAACCGATCGCGTTTCCGCGAGCGTGCACTCGAATCTTGCGGAGGCGGAAAAGAGGAGTCGAATCGCGTGGTTAGATCAGAGAACGTTGTACGTGGTACGTTCTCGTGATAAATCAGCGACGACCATTACCTACTCGACGGAGGACTTCCCTGCTCTTTTTTCTTTCGCTTCCGTCTGTTTTTCCTCTAATCGTTTTCGTTGATCGAGCATCAAGATTAAAGAGTTTGACTTTTAGCTTTTTAGATTCTTGGTTTTTCGAATTTTTTAATTAAAGACATAACGATCCGAGAACAGTGAATTTATATTTAAAACATTCTGACTAAACATTTCGAATTATAAATTTCAAATACATATACGTATTAGATATACATGTATTTTCAATTACACCTATACCAATCTGATCTATACTAATTAATTATATTAATTAATTCATTATTGCAATATATTAATGTATCGTCGCTATTTTCTGGCCTTTTACAGGTGGAACAGCTTTGATCGATTTCTGAGATTCTTTTGTTATATTTTTTTCATTACTACTTCCTATTTATAACACAAGAATGTGTATATATGTGTAGTAATATAAGAATATAATTCTTATTCTTAATTATGACGGATTAATCTTATTTTTTATTAATTAATTTCATTTATAGACTCGTTACATGGTTGTTAGTGTGATCATGTACAATACACTCTATCACGTTAGTCAGCAAACAAACAAACTGACAATATGAAATATTAACTGGTTTCGTCTTCGTTTTGCTCCAGTCACTATCTCTATATGTATTATCATTGCCACAGAATTGTTATTGTATTTGCCCCGTTATGGACTTTAAATAAAACAGCGATAAGCGAGTCTTCCTTCTATGCACGCTTCAAAGAGCTTCGATCAACACGCTATTGTTGTTGAATATATTCAGCAGAGAAACCGAAAAATTCCATCCACGAAACCATTAAAAACGAAACCATCGACATACGATGAAAATAAACTGAGAGAAATAAAAGCGAACAATTGAAAGGCACAAATGAACAACTGGAAAAAATAAACAACTAATTCGAGAATGAAAGCGAACGATCTAAAAATGTAAAAAAGCAATTGCAGAAAGTAAGCAGACAAATCCAGAACATAAATAAACAAACCTAGAATGTAAATAAATAGTAAAAAAATTTTCCAAAAAAATATACCCGTAACAATACCTGTAACAAATTTTTACTCTTGCGCTTTTATTCGCCCAATTATTTTTTATTTCTATCTTTACCGCTATGTTTTCTTTATTGCGGTTATTTTCTGTCTTCTCTCTTTTACTTTTACATTTTCTTTATTTCGATTATTATATCTTCCTTCTCTTATTCGCTGACATCGACATTTCGTGTTAATTATACTACACTACCATCTAGATTTCTTAGATTAATATCATTAGTTAAACTAATTTTAACAAGAACGATGCAACCAGTTACGAAGCGAGGAAAGCACATTTTAGAAAATAATGCACATAACGCAAGATGCGATGGTTCGTTCGTCTCGCAACTGACAAAAATGCATTACAGTATTTGCACTTAATAACGTACGATACAAGTGGAATAAATTTGCAAATTAATGGAACGGGGGTAAATTCTGAGTGTACGTGCGAATAGAAAGCGAGGAATTCGTGGCTCGAGTGCTCGATGAAATCGTTTTGTAGACCATCGTTATGATTAACGACCGTAATGATTTTAAAGTCTCTAAGAAATTTTTGTACGACGAATTTCAGTAACAAAAACCAGTGAATGCAAATATCGAAGGTTCCAAACGTATAACGATGGTAATTAGAGGAAAAACATTCTATCGTATAAGTTTTCCCTTCGTTAGGATTTTTACTATTGTGTAATATTTCTGCTTCGATGAATTTCAGAATATCAAGTTTTGTATTTCGAATTCGACAATTGATAAAACTAATAATTGTAATAGTATTGTACGGTATCGTAGCGGTATTGTAGCTAGAAATATATTGTAAATGGATAAAGAAGACACAACGGTACCGAATAGTAGCGAACAGTAAGCGTAGATTTTTCGATTTAATATTTCTTGTACGACTCGATGTGCGTCAAGAGAAACGTGACGTTTCAAAATAGTCGCTGCCTCTTTCCGGAATTGCAAATGCAACCAGATCACGTTTGCAACTACCGGTACACAGAAATTTATTATATCCATTTCTGATGGTTTTAGTAAAAAAAAAAAAATTAAAAAAAGAAAAGAAAGGAAGCTAAATAATATCGTAGAATAAAGAAGCCGCAACGACAAACTCGTTAAACCTTCTAGGAAATTTATTTTTCAGCTGTGAGAATAATTTTATTCTGATATATATCAAAATATTATCTTACAGACCGTGGATGTTTATGCACATTTGTGTCTTTATAAATACAGTGAAAGAGGTGTAATTTAGGAATGAAACGCTTTTAACTACTAAATATTATAAAGAATAATATACCTTTATAAATATAACAAATGCCAAATTAATCTTTGTCTACTCGTTAAATTTTCCACTTATAAAATCTTTGGAAAGCATTTTAAGATAACGCTCCTGTTAAAATATCATTGCTCGCCAAGTGTAACAATCTGCTCCAGTTTCTATTCTTCTTTTCCAATCTTCCTCCACGAGCAATTATTCCCAAATTCTACGTTTATCGATATTACTCGATATAATTAATCGAGCAACTATGTAATCGATTTCGGTTCTGATAATATAAAGATTCTGCCGTATATATACATTTATAAAGTTCAACGAGACGCGGACGATGCGATTATAAACTCATTGACGTCGTTGGCGCATCACGCGAGCCCATTTACCTACTTCTGCCTTTGCCACGCAACACGCTCTCTCTTTTTCTTTCTTTCGATCTCTCTGTTCGTCGATGCTTTCGCCATAGAATACGAAGAGAATGGCTTGCCACTACGCTAATTAAAATTCGCTACTTCTTCGAGCCAAACAGCCGCGCAACACGCCCATTCCTCGCGAACGAATCGATGGAATCTTCGCTATTCCTTGCCTATGGTTTATCGCATTTCAATCGGTTGAAAGGTGGACCACTTCCCCTTCGCGAGGATTCCTTCACGCTAGAAGAGCTTCGATAAGATTGGATCCAGGTTCCACGAGTTTATCGGAGATTCTGATGGGGGTTTTTACGGGGATCGTGGTCCGAAGAGGTTGTTTCGTTGAATCTGGAGAATGTAATCCTTTCTGTTCAGGAATTCTCTCTCTTATGCAACGTTTCTTTCTTTCTTTCTTTCTTTCTGTTTATCAGAATTTTCTTTATTCTTGCCTTTGTGATGGCGATTTAAGAAAATCAGAAGAGTATGTTTATTTCTATACAGGTACCTGCGAAGTATCAGATACAATACGAGAATATCAGATTAAGAGTATATAAACAGAATAAACTTATTGAGAATGGAGGAATCCTACGTATTATTAAGTTATTATTACAATATCATCTTATTGTTTTCTGCGTGTAATTGAATATTCTACTGTTGCACCGGCCATTCCATCGTGCAGATACGAAACGAAAGATATAACTAATTTTCTAGCCAGTGATATCGTTTTACACGCTTACAAATCACTCACTTTTTTTATATAATAAGCATGTCAAGATGTAAGTTTATGTTTATAACGTTCTACATTAATTTCTAAACTTGCTTCAATAAAATTCTGCGGTAATTTATTTCTTCGCCTATTAAAAACTGCCCGGCACGCACGTTAGCAACTCGATAAATATTATTTATTATAAATTTCTAGCACGCGCATATAAAAAGGCTCGCCACCATTGAATCAAAACCATTCTCGTCGCCATGTTTCATTGATAACCATCAGAAACGTATCTACCCTTGTTTAATGCCTCCCCCGATTCAACACGAACGTAGAATCGACTCGAAACGGTTTCACAGAACATGCATATAAATACATACATATATATATATATATATATATGTATATATGAGGGGGGAGAGAGAGAGAGAGAGAGAGAGAGAGAGAGAAGAGTTCTGTAATCAGTTCGTACGGCCGTGTTAGAAGTTAGTCTAATTAGTATTCCGCTTGGCGCGGCGGTACCGCGGGACGCTTTAGGTAAAGCAAAGTTTAGCTTCCTTAACGACGCCGCCTTTGGACTTCGCATGAAATCTGCAATTACCGGCGGTGCGCGGGCGCGAGCACGCTTGTGAGCGCGTGTCAATCCTCGCTGCACTTTATTGCACGCGATACAAAGAGCAAGAACGTAACGTAAAGTATGCAGTTTAATTAGGATCCTGTGCTGGCGCAGGTTCCCATTAAGCCATTTGCATGTAAACCGTTGGCGCAGAGTGGCCTGGACCAGGGGCCGTTACTGCAGCCTCTCTAATGGCAACGTAATTTCGTATACGGTGAATAAATATTCGTGGGAATATCGAGCCGACTGTTGGTCACGAGTAGAACGAGTATCGTGCAAAGTTTTACTATATTTTTCCTTCGTTTCCCCACGCTTGTATATTTCCACGCCCGAGATTTGAGAGATTTAAAATATTCTTTCGCAAGTTGGACTGAAAATGGAACGATTCGTAATTTGTACTAAATTTTTTTATCAACGAATTATTTGACCGAATTATTTGACGAGTCACATTTGAAATAAAGATTTTTTAAACATACAATTTTAAAAGATCTTATGAACATTATGTAATATCAAAAAAAAGGGGGGCATACGCTTGGTCCATCATATATTTAAGTTCGAGTTTCTCGGGATAGTATAATGCAGTGTCGCAGACAGATTGTCGTATAGAACCGGCGAAATGCATACAATGTAGCGACCAGCGTATAGTTCCAGAAACGTTGATTCGCCTTCGGTCCGCTTTTTTTCACATACACAAGGAAGGTGCATACGCATCATAGGCGCGAACGGTGGCGTGACCCAAGCGTAGTGGGGGGTCGTCTCCGAGAGAAGACAAAAAAGATCGAAGGGCGAGCAGTACCATTTTGAGGAGTCGGAGAGTGAAAATCAAGAAGTGAGAGTGTTGCCAGCGTTGTGAGAGTGTGGTTCACGTGAAAGAGAGAGCGGTTAGATCCGTTGTGAGGAGAGTTACAAATTAACTATTGCGTTGTCTAGACCATAATACGTTATTGTGATTAATTAACATCTGTACAATCCATTCATCGTAAATAAATCATCATTATAATATTATATTTACGATATTACAATTATGAAAACGAAGGTGCAGCAACTGATATTCTTATTAACTTTTTTTTTTATGAAAAAATGGAGATTGATCCGGTATTAAATTTTGAATCTCCTATCGATTAAATTTGAAATAAAAAGGTCCTAAATATAAGAAATGTTTCGAAAAAAATATATACAAGAGAATTTCGTAATTTTAATGATCGCTATTTCTATTGAAATTTTTATGTATGAATCAACATTTATATGAATAAGTTTACAATTAATTGACAATTTAAATCTGGATTTTATATAAATTGCCGAATATTCCTAATCGATTACCAATGTAACATCAGGAATTTTGGAATTTGGATAATGAAACGCGTGATTAGCCGCGCTCGGGAACTTGCAAAACAGTTCGGAAAGTCGGCAGGATACCACGAAGCCATTTAATTATCCTAGAAACATTTCTGCCGCAAAGACAATTTAGAACGTGCTTTATGAAAACTTGCGAGCTGTCCGCGCGTGAAATTTACCGATGGATGAGACCGGCGCGTTTCAACGGTGTAATAGTAAACGTTTCGTGGAATTCACTTCGATCGGAACGAAATATCGTTTCAGTAATTACCGTATATCGTCTACCATTGAATTTCTACAATTTCTACATTGACAAGACTTTATATGACTCCAGTGAAGAAATGTTCAAAATGTCTCTCCAACACTGTTATACGCATAAACCCTTCGATATTTCGTTAATAGTTTGCGTTAAAAAAATATTTCTGTTTGAACAGCTACTGTCTATCTACTTTGTGTTCACATATGATAGTTGTTCGCTATCTCAATAATGAACAGAAGACGTATTACGGTGTTTAGTATAACTAGGAACACGTGGTGTGCGAGGGAACAGCGTTGTATCGCAACAACGTAACAAAACAATTACATAAGATGGTATGGAACGAGTTACATACGGAGCAAGAACCGGAAATTTAATGTCAGTGCTGATGATACGGAACGTGGGCTTCGTATCATGAAATTGTATCTACATATATAAAACTCTCGATACTTGGCATAACATTTTTCCTCTCTTTTACATAGCTGTGCAAAGATTCTCAGTCTAGGATTTAGCGATTTCCTAGATATCTATGATCGATAAATCGATAAAAATCGATACGACAATAAGCAACGTTTCAGTTGAACAAATATTATGACTTCTGCCTTTATGTCTAGCAAAAAGGAAACACACGAGACTTCGCTTTTATTGACTCGCATCCACAAAAGCTAACCTCTAAGAGGAACTGAAGATTAGATATTGAGAATAATAGAAGCCTCGTATGAATCGCTTTCTGAAAACGCCAGACGGCTATAAATAAATATAAGCTCGTCTACGAGCAAATAAATATGCCTAACTCGGCGAAAGAATCTCGACTCAAAAGATAGCACGCAAATACGTAGTAGTTCCGGTGGCAACAAAGCTGTTGGTCAAATGATACAGGTGTCATCCCACTTAGCGTAAAGGTAGGTTAGTATTCGCTCCATGGCAAAAGAGAAACACGTGCAAAGGACAGAGACGAATGACATTTCTACAGATACACAATCGTCTACACAGCAAATAATTGAGCAATGTAAATGGCGGATTATATACATGAAAAAAGAACAATAAAAAATGACGTTGATGATGATTCAGCGAAGAAGAATATAAATCGCATGCTAAGAAAAGAAGAAGAACGTAAGTGTTAGAATAATTAATTTTAGATCTTGGAGCTATCTCAAGATAGAAGCGAAAGCTATAAATGCAAACCAATATTTCTCTATGTTAAAGATATCCACTCCAAATTGCAAGAAACAACTTCGAATTGGTACTTCTAAGTACTAGTAGTAGTAGTAGGTAAGAACTAAGAATCATGTACATGAAATTAAAAACCTACTTCTCTGGGTCATTTATTTTATTTAAGCCTTTAGATAATAACTCATCACTCACCTTCTCTCGCTTTGAGGTACACAGTGTTTGCTACGATGTTCTCCAACTCCATCAATTCCAGCTTGATCGAGTTTACGCGGCCGAATCGATGGAGAGAAGCCTGGTGGGCGACAAACGAGAGGAAGAGCGTAGGCCTCGAGCGGAAGTCCGGTCGGCTGGTATAGTTTTCCGGGGTTGGTCACCCTGTCGGGCTCCAGCAGACCAGCTCCCATCTGCGGCCCCAGGACACCACCAGGGCCGAGAAGTCCCCCTTCACCGAGGACCAAGGACAACAGGAAGGACGTCGACAAGCTGTTGGACGGCTTGGTCGAGTCAAGTCGAATTCGAGGTTCGAGGTCGTCCGGCGTAGGTCCCGCCGTTTCTGGTGCTGACACCGCGGGGAAACCACCTATCGAGTCGACTCGAGTTCGTTGGCCCCCTCTGCCGGTCAAAAACCGACGTTTCCCGCCACAAAGTATGCGTATACGTATATCGAGCAAAGCATGCACGACGTCAAACGGGTTACACGAAACCGGACTTTTCACTTGTCACACTGTATCGTGTTGGTTTCCTTGATTCACGGTGTACGATCCCAGGGTCAAGGAGCGGCTTTCTTGCGTAACGTTTGTACCAGCGAGTTTCTTCCGTATCGATCGTGGATTTAGGCATTTACAGCAACGCGTGTCCACATCGTGACCTTCTCCTATTTGCGAAAAACAGACACGCCGGATGAAGCTTCATGGGGATGAGGCGCGATCGGTAAGCCGTCACGGAATCAAGCATTCAGAATGCGCAGGATTCTTCTTCCACACGCTGTGTAACCCCTCTTTATCGCTCTTCCACCCCGTGACTGAGGACGAAGCTCGATCGCAGCGCGCGTTCACATTACAAAGAAACTATAGTGTCGTGTAATCACGTGCGACGATGCGTCGTTGTCTCTCTTTCTCTCTTTGGTATAGTTCGTGTCGCTTGCGTCTCCTTTAAATATCAGCAGAGATTGTGCACGAGACACACCGCTAACGATCCCCTCGAATAATCGTTACAACAGCAAATCCTAGTGGCGCGTTAGCATGCCATCGTAAAAATGTCACGTGTGTTCTGCGGATTCGCGTACGGACACGACACTCGTAGGCATGTAGCAGCAGTGCCTTTCACTTTAACGACGGTGCGAGAGATGCCTCCGCATGTGCTAGATGCTAGATCCTTCTTCAACTTCGGATCGGGGCTTCGATCGTCGATTCGTGAATGTCGAGGGACTCAACACCCACAGAGATTCGTTTCTTCCTTTCCCTCGATATTAGAGCTGCAACAGGCAGTTAGAGAACCATTGTAACCTCGCGTGCTGGAAACACGAATTTGATCTTCGGCCTATGCGACGAAGATTCTTTCTATTTGTAAATTTCCGATCTCCTTACGTGCGGATGTCGCTTCGTCGAGCGTTTAATGTATTCCTCTTTGCGTCGATCTCTGATGTACGTTCTGGAATAAGATTTCAGATTGTTCGTGTTATTAGTGTGAAAGGATTCGCGAACGTCCACAGTGGCGTAGCCAATCGTTTCATCCGAAATCTCTACCGACATCACTTCGCTGAACATCGTGTACGAGAATTTTCACCACTTTGATCGCACGAATATCAAAATCAAAAATGTCGGATGCAATTTTTTTATGACGCTTTGCTTTCAAGAAAATTAAGTTTCAAGCTGTGTCACGTATACTTAAACTTAATTAATTACGAACTAGGTATACGTAAACGATCTACTTGCTTTACACGCGAAAATAAGTAAAAACCGTGAAATAAAATTTTTCCGTTTCTGGCCCCATTTTCTACAAGAACGTGTTTAGTTAAGAGTTGATCCGATACACGCACGAGATGCATCTTTAAATTCATTTTCCCCGATAAATCTGTACATTTTTTATTTATTTCCATTTTTTATTTAAACGTAGAACAACTTGCTGTCGATTATTTACTATTGTTTAGTTTAGAATAAACCAAGTTCAAGAATACTTGGCAAATTTTCAAATTTGATTTTTTCGAAAACGGAGCGTCATATAAAAACATTTTATTCCACGTTTTTGACTTGTTTGCCCGTGTACATTCCTCTCCATTTCGCTTATACCGTCAGTTCGGCGATGTATGCGTATGTACGTGCGTCTCAAAGGGATACGACTGACAGTAAGTATGCAAGTACACAGTCAAAGGGCCATTGCCATATAAAGTGTTCGCTACGCCACTGGTCGTTTGGGACGGGAACGAGAGGATATCTCGATCGTCTGCGCCGGTCGTTCGTTTCTCCGTGTGGCGTGAGTGAATTTTAAAAATCATCATGCTCCTCGCACCTCCGCCGTACTGGTTTATCTGCCGCGCGCAACAGACGCACGCACTTATCGTCGCGCGTTCTGCATGCGAAACTACAACCGCGCACATGTGCGTGAACACTGGACGCAGCAGGTGCGCTACGGGGATAAAGATAACGACGCGACTAAGCGCACCGTCGGCGTAATATCCGACGTGGTAATCTAATAACTTTTTCCAGAACTCGATTCCCACCGATCGTCTCTCTTATTTTCTCGCTCTCTCTCTCTCTCTCCCTCCTCTCTCTTTCCAGGTATTTCTTTTACATGTACAACGTGGTGGCGGAAATCACTCTATGCGATATAGAACGCGAAAATTTTATCTGCGAATATAAATCGAGAACATGATATATTTACATTTTTCTTGCGAGATAGATAACGTGGATAGTTGAGTATTTAACTATAGTGCAACGCTATTCCATTTCCCGAGCGTTTCTAATTACAAAATTAGGCGGATAATTTAAAATATTATCAAATTTCCGAAACATTTATTTCTAATTTTGGATACAGTTAGTAATTATAGCATCCTTTTTTCTTTAAAGAGTGGAAATCCAAATTTACAAATTATTCTGTGATGTACGCTAAAGAGGTGCAATTTGTTTAATATACTTAATGTCTTTGTAATTCTTTTATGGATATTCTAATCGGCAGAAATACTCAAGATTTCATCATTATACCCTCTATATCCCCATACCTCTATCACGGCCCAATCATGAACATAGCCGTCGAATCGACTTCCAACGGAATTAGATTCAAACTAGATGGATTCTCGTCAAAGTGGCTCTTACGACTTGCTGCATTACACCGGTAAATCCTATTAAACTGCGACGGCTAACGAATGGGTAACCCGACACGGGCTCTAAATTAAGTAACAGGCGAAAAAAGGAGGAAGTGGGGGGTTAGGCAGGAGGTTGGCAGGCGGAAGAGGAACGACGAAGATCGTTAAAGGTTTTAAATGCTTTTTCTCGATGACGCAATTCCAGTACCGTGGAACCGGATTAGGAAGCGGTGAGCAACGATGATAACGAAGAGGAAAAAAACCAATGACAATAAAAACGCTACCGCAAAGGAAATAACGATAGCCGGTATTTTCCCCTGACTGATTAAAATTGTTTCTTAAAAAATCACCTGTGTCCTATTGGATATTTGAAATATGTCTTCTGTAACCACGATCGTTTTCGATCCACCTTGTGTTTCATTTTTAAGCGTCGAATGGATAATTCGATTACTTGGGCCAGAGGTAATATAATATCCTTTTCCACGTAAGCGATTCTGTACTACACAACCATTTCACTGCAGGTGACTAGAGTAAAACGTCGATCATATTAATCACCGGGCAGACTGAATGGCTGCGTTCTGTTCGTTTAAACGAGAGAAAATGAAAACGTTACCGATACACTGATATCAGGTTAACCGGTTAAGATTTTGCTTCGTTATCAATGAATATCGCTCCAAAAAATTAGTTCCATGAATTGTTGGGACGAAAACAAGGGTTACTTAACGAAGTGTTCAAGTGCTTTTTGATTTGTGGAGTTGATGAATGAGTTGATCAATGTAGCTTCTAGATGGTACAAATGTGAAAGAAGTTCTTTCTATCTCGTTTAATCCCCTCTCTCCTTTACCAACCGATGAAACAATCGTATTGAGAGGAAATAAAATGCTCAGTGTCACGTACGGTTAGAAGAACGATTTCGAATACACACACAATACGGGAAACAGTGCTACCGAGGAATATTTGCTTCCTATCGACTGACTCGCGGCGGATTATGAACGGAAATAGAACCAATAATCGATCGATCGTGGTGGTGGTCGTTGCAGGTATCCAGGTATATATGTACATAACATTATATACGTGAAAACATTGATATCCGTTGAAAGTATCTACGATATATCAGCCGATAATGTGTTCCATACATAATAAACGGTATATACAGTCTAGTTCAGAAGTATTAGAATACTTGTTAGCTTCGTACAAAATATGATGATTCGTTTAAATGTTGCATTCGTACAAGGCAACGACGCAAAAATTTGTACGAAATATTATTTTACACAGTCAGAAGAGAAATATGATGAATATAAATTAAGAATCATACATATTATACACATACATACATACATACATAATTTCCTGACCTTGTTTGTTAGAAAATTGTTACACGAATTAGATGTGAAACTGAAAAATGTTTATATTTAAAATCTCAATTGAAATTCGAAACTGAAAATTAAATAACGTAAGTGTCAGGATTGATCGAAGCAATGATTTGTAAGTCATAGTGAATGTAAATGAAAACCGATTTAGTTATTATACACGAGTTATTACACACAGAAATAAGATTTTTCTTATAACGTTGAATATATCTACGTATTGTTTGTTTATTTTAAGATTGCACAATCTGTTTTTGCATAAATTTCAAAGTAGATAATGACTGTTAAACGGTAGTGTACATATATCATATATAGCTGGTGTAGCAGGCAAAGAGAGACAGAGAAAGGCAGAAAATTAAGAAAGGGTAGATGACAAGAGATCATAAAATATTGAGGGAAAGAGCGAATAAGAAATTTATTGAGAAGAATTATATATATATCTTTCTATATATCTCTTCTCTCTCTCTCTCTGTATATATATATAATATATTATATATAATAAGTTATATATAATTAATTATTATAATTTAAATATTTATATATATTATATATATTTAATATAAATATAATTTATTTTTTATATTATTATATATTTTTTATATTATAATTTAAATATTTATATATATATATACAGAGAGAGAGAGAGAGAGAGAGAGAGAGAGAGAAGAGAGATATGTAGAAAGCGAGAGAAATTAATTCTTCCGTATCAACGTGAATAGCTCTCTGTCGGACAGGAAGAAGCTATCAACAACGCGACAAGAACCGACAATAAAAGTACCGACGGCACGCGCGCAGGAAATACGCAACTCGGTAATACGGAAACGAAGATCCTTTCAAATGTAAATCCAAGCTTCTATCATGGATACATCTCTAATGGAATACTTAAAAGTGGTCGAACAGCAGGAAATACGCAAGAATGTTACGCTGATCAGAAAATTAGAACGTCTGTATTAAATTGTATTGTATTATAGGAAATAATTTTTAACTTGCTTCTAAATACATATATAAGTGTAGAAACATCCATGTATCTAAATCAGAATGTTAATACTCGTTAAACTAGTCATATGAATATAAATTAATTCGGATTATTTGCTAAACAAGAAGATTGTATTTTAGACTCGGCACGAAACAGAAACTCATATTTTCACACTAATACACCAATAGAATATGTTCAGTCGTAAAATGCTTAAATGCAGTTCTAGTTATATTAGTTAAATTAAACATTTCTATGCTTAATAGGTTAAATTCAAAGATTGCCACATGATTAGCATGTAATTACAATAACACTACTTCTACCTTGGTGTACTTTTATTACATTAAATTTTGATACAAAACAATTGATGTCATCTATATACTAAAAGCGAAAGAAATACTATATCGAGTTTGTATGCATGTTTAACGTAGAGTCGGAAAGAAATGCGGAAAATTCTAATCATGTAAATAATTTAAAAAAGGAAATTGATTCCTGAATGTCGTAAAGATCTGTCAACGATCCATCGTAAATCTCATAAACGTTATAAACACTGCTTAATTCTACTATGTATTTATATATGAATTGCTATGCATACGTACTACCACTCGCATTTACATTTACAGTGATTCACACTATTTTAATCTTCTCCTCTTACGCTCAGATTGATGGAAAATTTCAACCATGAATTATCAAGATGTAAATTGTTTACGTATATTTGCCGGCTGAATTTGAACGTCAGAGAATTTGTAGAAATAAATATCGAATAATGTAACACCATTGATGCAGCGCTGCCTTCCAAGATAAGAATTGTATACCTGGTTGTCGAAGAAAGCGCGTAAAACGACGATAAGTTATGACTACGTTTTCTCCAGGAACAAAGGCAAATTTTCAAGGTAATGTTACCCACCATTAGAAAATAGGAATCGGTATCCACGGGAGCAAACCACAGCGAAAAAGCACGCCGCCTGCCGATTAGATGCGATACTCATAAATATCGATTATCGTTAAGTTAGATAACAACGATCTATCGACGATTATCGATTTTTTCCGATATTTTATCGTATGATAATATTACAGACTTTTTTTATTCACAATAAAATTGTTAATTAAAGATTGTAAAAGCTTGTAAAGTTCTATTCCAGTTACCTGATCATTTTACCATGAAATTCTCGTACTACTATAACTCTGGATTTCGTTTTTAAGAAACGATATTCATTTCATAAATTTAAAACTAAAGTACAGAACGAGTTATTATATCGAATACAGTAGAGCGAATAAGAGTAAAGAAATTGGTACGATGAATACCAAAAACTATTCTGTAGTACAATAAGGTCCTAAAGAAAAATTGTAACTTTTTAAAAATGAAAAATAATTAAGATAAAAGTTACCAAAAATAATCGATATGCCATTGATATTTTTCCATCTCTATCCTCGGCGCAATGTACGTTTTTATTTTATTATATTCCGCTATATTGTTTTCATAGAAACTTACTTATTTGATCGATTATATAATTCACATTACTCTCTATTACTTTCTCCGTTTCTTTCAACATTTTTCAAGCTTTTCAATCGCGTTTTTATGATGAGAATTTTTATGATTTTGGCGAGAAATAATCTTGGAGAACATTTGCTAACCTCTTTATATGTATATCATATTTTTGGAATTCCCCTCACCCACCCACCATTAAAATAATATTACGACAACCTGAATATATTATGTTTCATAGTTTGTCGATTAATACCTATCAAATAATTTCTTTTTTAATTACATTACTCACATAGAGCGTAGAGTGTTATCTTGATGATAAGGTCTTTCTAATTTGACTTCTTCAAACGTTGAAAGGAAATAATATAGACTAACAAAAGTTATATCATTGGTTAAATAACTAGTTAAATAATTTTATAAGAATGGAATATAAGAATACATGGATACTTTGCGTCGAGCAGAATATAACAACGCGAGCAGACGCGGAAACCGCACCAATGAAAGGGGCGATTGAATGAGAGACAATGAACGCCGATGCGATGGCAGCGCGGGCGAGTTCATTGAGAGGGAGAAGAAACTTTTGCCCGCGAATCGAGACGCATTGTGGAATGGCAGACGTGTATTTCCCTGGTGTACAAGATGCCTCTTGTACACGTGAGTCAAATTAAAGAATCAAATAAGGGGAAACAGCGGGGTCTGTTTTACCATTTTTATCAATGCGGATTGGAAACGCTTTCCATCGCCGCATTTTGAGCGAACAACTTAATTTGACACTGTCGGTCTGTATCACCGCTGTATATATTCTCCATTCCCCTCCTTCTCTACTTCCCTCTCTTTATGTCATTGCACTAGCGAGAATAGCAATGACAGAACTGTAAAAATTTGATAATATCAATGAACTGAATCATATTTTTATTTTGATATAATTAGAGAAATTGAAGCCAATTATGAGTACTTGGATCTTTCATATTTTGTTTATGCGTTATAAGCATTATGTACGATTTTGCATCTTTAATACGTTTTGTGCTCCGTAGGCAGTGAAAGTGGCGATAGATCGACAATAAAAATGGAAGAAAGAATTTCCATTCCATGAGGCGAAGGAAGATAAGTTTCAATCCGATATTTCAATAAAATGTCATGAATTAGATGGATTTTTATTTTTCTATAGTTAAATATTCTAAGAGAGTCCTTAACCATCGAACCTTCGTTGATAATCTTAATTATCTCGTGGCATGGAGCGCGTTAATTTCCCACACACGCGCAAACGTCCGTAATTTAGTAGTCTCCGAGGAAATAAAAAACATCTATCTTCCATGGACATAGAAACATTTAAACAATACGAAATATCCTTAGAGGTGACACCCGAAAGAAGCCCGCCTAAATATTCTCGTGATGGAAACGTGACTTTGCGACAACCGATCACGAGACGCCGCACCGCGCCGGCTCTTGAAATCTGTCACACAAGCAACACGCACAACCCATTATACGCGACACTAAAATAACCACCAAACCCATAACAAGAATATCATAAAATGTGAATATAGCTTATCTAAGCTATATGATTCTAAGCTCGGAAGGAAAAGGGAGGAAGTAAAGGACTCGAAAGATGAAAAGTGGAGAAAGACGCCGCGTTACCGACGGAGCGTGTCGTGTCTCGCACGTCATGGGCACGAGTCAGTACGACATCGTTTTGTGAAACACGAGACGGGCGTAAACGATCTCAGGATGATCTCCATGGGGGTACAGACCGGTCGAATTGGAGAAGGGAGGACATGTTATGGCGTTCGGTACATCTAGTATAATGTAACACACCGATAGCAGAGCACCGCGCGGTCGTAACGGCGACACGAAGAAAGCGCAATGGCCGACCACTGCACCTCCGCTGATTGCTTCGATCCTTCCTAGCCACGAGGATATTTCACACACTTGCTCTATCTCGTTCGAGGATCGGCACACGCGCATGACACGCCTTGTCCGAGACTTTCAGATAAATAGGAGCCCCGGATGTTTCTATTCCGTGTAACGAATGCAGCTAGGGACGGTTCGTACTGTCCGATCGTATGAACCCGCTGCC
>NT_178298.1:0-129002 GCF_000188095.3 Bombus impatiens | reverse complement strand
GCTGCCACTCGCACCAGACCGTCACGCACCGTCCCGTCCGCTGGATAGAAACCGACTGACTGACATGCTTCTTCTCGAGCCGCGATGCACCGCCACGGATGAGGAGGTTAGGTGGAGGGGACATGTTGGGATCCGAGGACGACGCGACGCCTCCACCCGATCAACGTACGACAGAGACACAGATAGACGCGCGGACGACTCCGATTGGGCGTGGTAGAGTCCCTAGACTCGTCTTCGGATACCGACCGAGGGTGCGATCTTCTTTAATCGACCGTTTGCGCGCCATTTATGAACGCGCTATTTGAGTTTTGGATGTATCGGATAATTAAAGAAAAAATATTAATACTACTTGACAAATGTTGCTTTTAAATAAACATCGAAAACATTTCTTAAACAGAGGAATGTGAAAGTGGACGGTAGGAAGTGCTATTTTCCGATGAGAAATGGATAAAAATTATTCGATATTCGTCAAGAATTGATTTAAAGCGATTATAAAGCAACACAACAAATAGCAAAAAGTTGTCGGAAGATACGACGTACACATATGAATCTAAAAAATGGTAATTCTATAAAGATACAATACCTCCAAATTTTTCCAACGTTTAATTTCACCGATTTCAACTTTTCCAATATGTCAACGTTAATGAAATTTTAAAACATTTTATATAAAACACACGATATACGCAAAAAGATATTCTATCGTAAGAATTCAAATACTTTCATGAGATACTACATGAACATCGAAATTATCAATAGAGTTCATAAAGGAATATTATCACATAGAAGGTACTATCCAGTAACAAAGACTGTATAAGGAAGCTATCGACACGTGCAAATCAACAAAGATAATAGAGAAGATGTAACATTGCGCCTATATCATCAAACTCTATGAGAATGTATAAATAATCAACGAATAACTTTCGTAACTGACACGGTAAAAATTTAAATAGAAGTATATAATGAGAAAAGAAGGTTATTTTAATAATTCCTGTAGCAATATATTTGTTACATTGAATATTATTCTATAGTGGATAAAAATAGAAAATTGGAATGGCAGAATGGAGGACGGTAAAGCAATCTTGCGTGGAAAGTATCGAGTCATTATAATTTCCTAGCACTATTCTAGTCTCCTCAGAAGCGATTTCTCGAGAGAACAACACGATCAAGACACGATTCGAAAAAGAAATGACAAGGATGATCAAGGGGTAATGCGCCAGCGTAATGCATTGGGTTTCCGTTGAAATCTCCAACGTGCGATGACAAGGCGCGTACTGGGTTCAGAAGATGTCTGGTACAGTCGAATCTTGGTAACTCGAATGTTAAAGGGATTTACTTACAAATTTTTTCAAGCGAAAGAAGTTTAATAAACGAATGATTTAAAAAGTCTTTTAATAAAGATTTACAACATTATGATAAATGATTGCTTGGTCCTTAATGGGTTAAGATACGATTTTTTTGGCAGCGGTAATCAAAGTTACCTGTAAAATTTTTTCGAGAAAAATCGTTGAGAAAGAATTAATTTTTATTTAGGTCGAAGACGGTAATCGCGAAAGCTTAAGAAAAAATCTTCTAAACAATTAAATGAGTAAAAAATTTTTATATGTTCTGTCTACGAATAATCGTCATAAACGTTCCGAATTTCTTTGGTATTATTTTTTCGGATATTACGACTTATAGAGACTTTTACAGGGAAACGAAGAGCATGGACGAAATTGCAGAGTCTTACGAATAGTTCTCGAGTTATAGAGGTTCGACTGTATTTTTCACGCCTTTACGGGCCGACTCTAATTTCGATTCTTTCAGACCCTCGAAAATTACTCCTTTGCCAGGCCAACAGAGAAAAAAGAAAAAATACCGAAACGAACAACCTGACTGGGACGACGCTTCCAACAATGTATCTAGAGTATCAATCACGTGTGTCATTAATGGTTGCGGTTGCGGTTACAAGCCATCGTGGACTATAATTCAGTTGGGTCGCTGTATCCGCGACACAGCGCATTACGCTGTGCAACGCGATTTACGATGTCCATTGTCGCGATGTCTATACAATCAAAAAGCCGGATCCATTTTTGTACCAACGGAATACGTAGGTTACGTACGTAACGTTTTCGTTATTCTGTAATTTTAGACTATATCACAGTAGTAAGAAAATGTTTGGTTGAATATTGATAAAATAGCGTCCCTAGGATTCTCTTACGTAATTGAAGCATGAATCTACGTGACATCATTAATTTTGTAGAGTTATAGATTGCAAGTTATCGAGCTGTTATTGATTGTTAGCGTTATTAATCATTATCGATTTTTATTTAAAGATTTTTGTATGTGTCGTTTCATTTCTGTTGAGAATAAATCGTATCGTATTTACATCTGTAAGGACCGAAATCGAACTAGACGAGGTTGATCTGATTTCTTTAAGCTTATTTTGTAATTATAGAAAAGAAACGACGATATTAATCCATCGATAGAAAATCTCAAGATGAAATAATTTTGGAATGAAAATGTAATTAACGGGTAGTTTCAGCGTATTACCATAGTTAGCTGTAATTAAAGGTTAATTACAAGTTAATTCCTAAGTAGGGAATTTCTTCGTGAGACGCGTAGCTCGAAGCGAAAAGTTTCGGAGTGTGTCGAATTTTCGTCAGTCTCCACACCCCAAAACGGATGGTAGTTCATATCGGAAGTATGTCAAGAATTTAGCCATGGGCTGTTTTCACTAATAGCTCGCGATAATTGCTCAGCCGCGTTTGCCACGGTTACGCCACGAAATGAACCGTGTCAAAAGCGGCCTGTTATTCGAATTATGCCATTTTTTGCTTGAGTCCTCGCATCAGCAGCAGTCAGGTCACGATCAAGTGGAGAACAGCGAGAAACAGCCGCGATAGAGATGTTCGGAGATGTTTCTGTGTTAACGTTTCTCGTTTCTTCGTCGTGCATGACAATTTCTGAATTTGTTTTTACCATTTATTAAGATTCGTATTGTTCGAGGCGTTTGAGGCTGCCTGCGTTCGTCCATCTCCCAGCCCGATTAAATTCAAAATATTCAAGATAATTTTTACATAAAAATCATACAAATAAAATGTCTAATATATTACTTGTTCGGTTCTTTGTGCTCTATTATACCATCTATCTACAATATTTATTACAACATTGATAAAAAAAGTATTCAAATTTTCTGACGTTAGGAAATACTGCTCTAGACTTTCTATCTTTCACAGTATCGTATAAGCAATGGAATCGAAACTCCGATATCTGCCATTAAGCAGCATCTTACGAAGCAACGATCGTTAAATCGCCTCGTGTACAATTTCTACCGAGATTTTTCGGTCGTGGGATATAAACGATCAGATTTAGATTATTGTGCAACTGGTAACGATACAAGACCGGTGTATCGAGTAACGAGAGCCACGTTTCGCTAGCCGCAGAGGCTTTCTAAGCTAAAGATCTTTTTCTCTTCGGATCGAATTGCCACTGGTTCGAGACTGAGACTGACGACAAACGAACTCTCTTCGCATTTATTCTTCGTAAAAGGCTCGTGCATATTTGTAACCATTTTTCAAACTGATAACAAATCCCCAGAGTTACGTTCTATCGATGGAATTTGAAAAATCCTGCGAAAATGATCGAAACGCCGCCATTATATCGTCATTACAAGAATTATGCTTATAAATTGATTTAGTATACTTGAGACGCTTTCTCGTTTAACTTGTAAGAATTATAAGTATGAATTTTCAATTATGTATTTTAGATAATTAATTTCATCCTAGCCCGAATTAATAGAAATTGTGGGAAAAGTTGGAAAGAAACTTTTTCCATTTTCTTAACTGTGACAGTAGCTGAGATGGGATTCGATACGATCGTTGGATAAAAGGAATTCTAATCGTAATTAAATTTTGTTTTATATATTCCGTAATTTTGTTTCGAAACTCAGAGATCTAGCAACAGGACAAAGTAACGTTTTTCAAGGATATACATATTTATAAGAGGGGGAGGGCGAATATCTGAATATTAAGAATAAGAACGATACTGGCTATCGATTGAATACTATTTGAAACACGTTGCTTCTAATTTTTTAAATTGCTCGCGTATCTATTTAAAAAAGAGAAAAACGACATTTGACTAGTGAGGAACGATTCCTATCTTGCCCATATACATATAAATATCTAAAACCAGCAAATACGTACGAAGATATATGTATATTTTTGTTTTTCATCTTTTATTATACCTATCGGATATATTAACAATCGGACGTACCGAGACTTTTATTAGCGACCACACAGATTTTGTTAAGAATTCCTCAGAAAAGCTTCGGAAGGTTAACCGAAACACGAAGAACGCCTCCGTGTCAGGGTCGCCATTGACCGGAGGAAATCTGGTAGTTTCATCGCTAACAGCTTGCATAGTTATCGGATGATCCAGCCGTCGGATCATGGATTCACGAAGCGTGGAACGAAAAGAAATAGGAGGGAGGCTAGAAAAAGCGATCTGCCATATGCAGCACTGCTTCACTGCGTAACACTCGAGAGATTGCGACGCTTGTCTTACAACTGGAGCAAATATATTACATCGCGCGATCATAGGCATGTATCAGTAGCCTGTGGTACGGTAAACGAAATACACGTGCTGTGATTTTACTGCGAACATAGTTATTCCCGCAGAAAGATTCAGTTGCAAAGATCTGTGTTCATTTTCTTGGTTGTGATAGAAAAGAATGCCATATTATATAAATAACTATATTTCCTTCTTAAATTCACTTTGGCACTTAAACAAGTAAACCTGAATGAAGCTTATTTAAATTAATCTAAACAATTCTAATGATCCTAAACGATCCTAGATAATTCTAAATTCACCTAGATTAACCTAAATCAGTTTCAATTCGTATAAAAAATATTTACATATTTTGAAGAAATGGGAAGAATGAATTATTGCTAGGACGATAAATTTGTGGTTTCGTTGTAATAGCACGAATAAAAGTCTAACGTGATTTGAGTATGGTTAAAGAGAGAAATTGATAGTAAAAGTTGAAGAATGAAATCGAAAATGAATTGGAAGGTATTAGTGGTTAGATTCTTGATGACGTTAGCGTTGGTGGACGTCTGTGTAGGGAACAACGGTACCTGGGATAAAGTTCGCGAGAAGAAGGCGCGGATAGTGAAGAAACTGAAGAAGGATATCCGGAAGTTGAAAAAGCAAGAGGGAGCGGTTAAGTTGGTGGGTGGAGAGAACGGCGGACACGAAGGTAACGAGTGTTTCGAATTCCAAAGTTTCGTCTGGCATTCCCCTGTTTGCGAGTAAATTAGAAATAAAGTGGTACTCTTTCGAGGGTAATAGAACACTTTCCAATTAAACGCTTTCCAAAAAAGACAGATGGAAATTAAGAGATATACATTTGAAAATGACGATATTTGAATGTATTAAAATGTAATAAAATATATCCACGTGTAGTACGTATGACAAAGATTTAGACTCGAATTTTTAGTAATTCGATGTAAATATAACAGCGATTGAAATAATTTGTAGAAATCTCAAAGAACTACGATCGTGAACTGGAAGATGAACTTTGTAGTTACATTCGATTCGGTTCCAAATACGAGTACACGTATATCGACGAAAAGATTAACCGTTTTCTACGAAAAATAGAGAGAGAACGTTCGACATGGGAGCAAAATCGACGTAACAGAGAAGAAGGAATATAGTAGGTTGGAGTGTAATATCCAATGGAGGGTAATAAAAATTGACACGCCAATGTCTGGGACGGATTCTATCCTGTTTTATGGTCCAATTTGACGATGGCTATCCTATCTTGTAGCTCGCGATTCTGTGCCTATGCGACGTTTACCACGCTGACACATAGTCGTTGACATAAATCATCCTCGAGTTGACCCCTTTTTAATCGCCATTGCGTAACTTACACGAGAAAAGGCTGATAAAACCGCGACGTTTCACGTAAGATCCGTTTTTGCACCAAACGTTCTTGTCAATCTGTCTCCTTCTGATTAGCAAGCTGTTATTTTAATCCAGAAATGTCGATGATGAATACGACGGAGTGTCGAGGAATCGAGGCAAATTTTTTATTTCGTAGCGAATCTTGGATTCTCTGTTTGAGAAGGAATAAGCAAAAAACTAAAATTATCGGAGTTTCAAATTTCGACAGAGACTGTTTCTATCGTAAATCGATTGGCAAATATTATAAAAATCGAGGCTTCCTACTCCTGAAATTCCTAATTCGTAAGAATCTTGCAAATTATCTTCAAGAAGTTCCTACGCTTCACTATTCTTGCACGATTTAACTAACATTATCGATGACATTTTTTCCAAATTACAAGTTACGAGTTATCGATATCAACGAACACCCTTTTACACAAACAGTAACAAGTTTATCGATAAAACAAACGAAAGTTTGAGTTACTTGAACGTCTTATTTAACAATAAATTAGAAAACTATCGTATAAAGAGAGAACCCTGTAACCTAGGCTTTGTAATTTATTAATTTACCAATATCGCTAATTGGTAAATTAGCGTACAAGGGATCGCGTACGTTACGAGGGAAACTTACATTTTCGCTAATGAAATGTCGCGAACAAACTGTAGAAATTGTAAAATTACAGTAGCAAAGTAGAAAACCTGCAACGTATGGATGATTGCGTGAAAGCCGTAAGTATCTAAAAACAAATTGTCACGCGCAAAAGAATCTTCCCTTTGCGCACGCTTATACCGTGCGGAATGATTTCAAAGCAAAAAACAGAACGAAGCTAACGAGCAATTGACATTCGAGAAGAGACGAACCGTTTAATCGAGCAATTATCGCGGCAACCCCATAAACTCTGTCATTAACCAGACACGCGGTGGAACCGGAAAACCAGCAAGTACAAGCTCTGTAATTCGATTGATTACGCAGGAAACGTGGAAATACTTCACGATGGGAAATGGGGCAGCGTATGCGACGACGAATGGGATTACTTGGAGGCCAATGTGGTTTGCAGGCAATTAGGCTTCGACGGTGCAATTAAACCGACGTCGAACGGTCACTTTGGTCAGGCCAGAAGTGAGATAATATTGTCTCTTCGTTTCAAGTCAATACTTCTTTCCCTCCTCTCTCAGAATCCACGCGAACGCGAAATTTTGAATCGTAACGTATGCAACGTCCGTCTCTTTGTATATTCGGGAAACAAAATTGAAAATTCTGTTTTTACTTGCGTCTTTCGTAATATGGAATTTTAATTTCTTGCAGTGCGAGTTTTTGGTGAAAAGCGAATTTCGTATGTTACTATTTCGTAAATAGGATCTTTGTTGAAGATCCGAGTTGATCAAGTAGGATTATTTTGGATCATAAAGCATCGAAAGGACGTCGCTGTCGATCCTCGTCGGGCTATCCTCGTTCGCGTTTGCGATGGAAAGAGATTAATCTTTTGCGGTCCCATGTACGTACACAATTAACCAACTCTCTTTTCCTCTTTTCGTCGTATTTACGTACTTTTTTTGTACTCTTTACGTTCGATTAATTAACAAGACACCAGGTTGATTCGCTCGTGGGTCGTGTTCTCGCATAGTTTACGTACGAAACGTTGCACCGAAACGCAAAACACTCGAAATAACGTGTTAGTCGATAAGCCAATTAAGTGTTAACGCAGTGCACTCGTATATATCCATCCAGATAAGGCGTATCTCTCACCTGTTCCTCTTAGTCGAGGTCAAATCGACCCCATCTTGCCGATTACGCGAAAACCGTTCCACCCTGGTGATCAGGGCACTACAACGGCGAACGCTTCTTCCACTCTTTCCCCGCATTTTCTCGATTCAGTGAATATCTTAAAAACTATAAAAAAGCTAAATTATCTGCTAAAAAAAGTCACATAATAATAAAGTTACTATCAAGCTGATTCAATATGATCTTTCTTTCTAAATAAAAGAAAACAATCTACCATC
Source organism: Bombus impatiens (assembly GCF_000188095.3). Lineage (NCBI taxonomy): Eukaryota > Metazoa > Arthropoda > Insecta > Hymenoptera > Apidae > Bombus > Bombus impatiens. Next base: position 121,079 of record NT_178298.1, on the reverse strand, counting down.
TGCCATGTATCCCCCGATCGATTCTACCAGAAACTCCTTGCACCACGCTATTCCCCCATAGATTTCTCTCAGATGAAAGTAACGTTTCGTTTCGGGCATTCATCGCTAGTAGACCAGAGCAAAAAGAACCAGCTTGCATCCCGAGGAACTCGTAGTTTTTCCAATAGCTCGTGCTTGGGACCGCAAAAGGTTGCAGAGGATTACCGATAGAAGGCTTAAAAAACTGTATAGGACGAAAAACAAAACATTCCAGGAAGATATTGGATGGACAACGTGTATTGCGACGGGAGCGAGAACGAACTGTCGAAATGCCGCTTCGACGGATGGGGTGCTTCCGACTGCGAGGGCGGCGAAGCAGCCGGTGTAATTTGCGCCCGCGAGCAGCAGGACGAGGAGGATGAAGGGACGGCGAAGGGAAAGCTGAAAAGGAAGTCAGGGAAACGGAGAATCAAGGATATCCATCAGCAGGGAGTGGCGATAAGGTTGGCCGGCGGCCGTGTCCATAACGAAGGCAGAGTGGAGATCAAACTAGGAAATTCAGGTATCGTTAAATCCGCCGCGCAGCGTGGCCTTTACGTTAAAAGCCGTTACTGGTTTTACTCGAGTATTTTTATCTCCTTTTTTGTTTAATTTTAACGTTGGAAGATCGATAAAAGTCGACTTATTTTTCTCCCGTAATCTCTGATTGAAATGAAAAATTGGAGAAAAAACTGAAACGAAAAGACGAAAATTCGAGAAAATTCCATTTTTATCTTCGTTACTTTATCGTTCGATCGAAAAAGGAAGAGATAATAACGACGTATAACATGCTGATAACAAAGAAAAGATAAAAACACAGACGAGTCAAGATTGTCAGAAAAGGAAGAAGATACAAGGTAAAGGGAGACTACCGAAGCAATTTCATTTCAGATTGGGGTGTAGTCTGTGGTGATAGTTGGTCCCTATTCGAAGCGGCGGTGGTTTGTCGGCAATTGGGCCTAGGTTACGCCTCCGACGCCATCCAGACCAACTTTTTCGGCGGCGAGAAGATACCTATGACCATCAGTGGCGTACAGTGTCACGGAGACGAGAACAATCTGATCGACTGTCTGCATGACGAGCTTCTCGATTGTCCAGGTAATAAAAACGCTGCTGAAACAAACCTGGATTTCCTTGTTCCCTTTGTTTCGTTGAAAAGGGAATAATAATAATATTTATAACGATAAATATTCTAAACGTTGAGATTTTCGCTTTTCTTAAGTCGCCTGTTTCGTGGAGATGCTCGTGCTTTTTAAAAAACTTCCCTTTAATCGTTTCAAACGTTCTATATTATGAAAAATATTTGATTCCGGGGATGTCAATTACTCCGTAACTGCGTCGTACGCGTTACAGGTTCGATACAGAACGTGGCCAGCGTAGTATGTCTTCGAGAGATGCCAGATCTGGTATTCGATCACATAGAACTCATGCGAACGGCGCATCTCGAGGATAGACAACTATACTGGTTACAATGTGCTATGGAGGAGAATTGTGTTGCTTCTCAGGCTTATAAGATACAAAAGGAATCGGAGAATTGGCACCTAGAGACGAGGAGACTTTTAAGATTCACTGCGAGGATTTTAAACGCTGGAATCGCGGATTTTCGACCATCAGTACCGAAACATCTTTGGGAATGGCATATGTGTCATATGTGAGTAATTAGATCGACAAAATTCTAGAAAGATAAAGCAACGAAAGTTGGTTAAGGTAAAATCTATCGATTGTAATAATTGATTACAATTGGTAAAAATTAAGATCGATTATTATAATCGATAAATTGTATTTCAAGTGAATTCATCATAGTCGGTCTTCGGATTATCAATCGGAACGATGGGTTCCTATTGGCCACTCGAAGGCATCGCTTTGACCGTAAAAAGAGTTAACAGAACCCGAAACACTCAGTTTTAGGCTAGCCCCGAACAGATGAACTGCAACGTTCATGAGACGTCGGAATAATAAACCGAAAACTATTACGAATTCAGAAAACTATCGGTGATACGTTAAATCGTACTTATGAATCGAATGAAGAATGAAAGTGTCAATTTTTAGTGGCTATAAAATTTCACTAATGATATTAATACAATGAAATTGAAAACGCCACAAACACTTTTAGTCTGAAAAGAATTTTGAAGCTCTAGCTTAGAAACAAAGCGAACAAATTGAACAACGATACATGATCCGACATACGAGATACATGATATCTTCAGAAAGTTCGAAAGCTCCAAACCATTTATTTTCGACAAATCCCATTGCTCGACCTATTTTAGTCGATTGAAAACCATTTCGACTATACGAATAATATATTAGAAGTTCGATAAGAACTTACGGTTCGATCTGGATTCATCGAGAAATATCCAAACCGTGTTTCACCAACAAAACCTCTTTTCGTCGATTGCAATCGATCTCGATTACTCGAATGATATTGTATATATATTACGAGCTCGTAATACATTAGAAATCGTTTATGCCAGAGAAATTTCGTCTGATCGAAATTGGTTTCAAGCACTCGAACGACGTATTAAAAGCTAGATTATACCATCGATCCATTCTGGATTAATAAATTTCTTTCGATCGACCGATATTGATACCAGACATTTGTATAACTTTTACCGAAGAACCTTCCATCGAACCTCTTTCGATGGACTGAAATTCCATCGAGGAATACGATAAAATCTCATAAGCCATCGACGTGCACACGAAAAGCTGGAAAATGCATCTCTCTAACGCTAACAACCTGTACCACAGAAACCTGTTTCACTCTCCTAAAATCGATTCGTAATCGCTGGACGTGGCCCGAAGCTCGTTTTCACCGAACAGCCACTCGTCTTATCTGCGATCAGTGATTTCGATACGGCCGATCAAAGTGGCTCGTTGCTCGATCATTAATTCCGCGTTATTCGGTTGTTAACGACAGGCATTACCACTCGATGGAGGTGTTCGCGACGTTCGACGTGTTGGACTTGAACGGGACACGGTTGGCAGAGGGTCACAAAGCATCCTTTTGCTTGGAGGACAATCAATGCTTGCCTGGAGTGGAGCCGAGGTAAACGCAATTAGCAGACTCGTTAGCGAAAACGATCGGTTCCTAGCAGGGCCACGCAGTTGCTCGACGAACGAAAAATTATTTTTCGTGTTGATGGCGACGATGGACGACGTCTAATTGGCGAGCCAATTACCCAGCGACGCCTGCATGATTTCAGATACAAATGCGCCAATTACGGTGACCAAGGTATTTCCGTGAATTGTAGCGATATTTACAAGCACAACATCGATTGCCAGTGGGTGGATATAACGGAACTTCCAACCGGAGAGTATATTTTCAAGGTAATTCTAATTTGGAGCGTGATTTGCTTAATTTAATCCGCTTGGTTAATTTAATCCGCGTAGAATTTTCATCTCTGTGTTGTTGTTTGTCGCGATACAAGTACCGACTATTGGATATTAAAAATTGACAAGCACGATCTATTTTACGAAAATAGGTAGTCGTATGAAAATACCACTGCTACTATCTCTATGTACACTTCCATTTAAATCTATCTCTGCGTATATTTCCAAAACTATTCATAACGTCGGAAAATGTTTCCAGCCAAAGTTAAATGGTCTCGAGGGGGGGGGGGGCATAATTTAACGTTAATGGTTATTTCTCTAGGTAGAACCGTAGAAGAAATACGAAGGTTTACTTCAACTTTATCGTTTTTAACGAGACTATTGAACGAACATTTTACAAAATAAATGTTCAAATATTTCCTATAATCTAACGGGGTCTCGACGTAAATAGCTTTCAGCTTGATGATCTTTTACAGGGAATGCCAAGACGATTCAAATCGATCAATGTATTAAAACATACATGATTCTATCGAAAAGAAATAACGTCCCACATGCCAAAAAAATACAACGAAGAATCCATGACTTACAATCCTCGAAATAATATTACGAAAATAGGGATCGAAATATCGATTACGTAACGTAAACGTCCACGAGTGACTGCCGAAGTAACCAGCCTAACATCAAACGTATAACGTCCTGTCTGTCCTCTTCTTGCGCGAATCAAATAGCCTGTAGAGAGAATCTGGTCCATAAAGGCCGGAGGAGAAGCCGGACAATCGCGATACCGTAGGAGAGAGAACCGATAGGTAATCGAACCGATATTTACGTTTTCAGGTGGCGGTAAATCCGGAGTTCAAAGTGGGCGAGATGTCGTTCGACAATAACGCGGCAATTTGTCGTTTACTCTACACGGAATCGTTTGCCACTGTGCATAGTTGCGTCATGGGTCGACCTTCATCCACGAACCTTTAGAATCACGATTCCACCATCTGAGCAAGGGACTTACAAGACTTGCGAGAATCACGATTCCACGATACGTGCAGAGAAGGTTACGATAATCGCTAGATCGCTCGTGTTTATGTGTTCGTAGGAAATTCAAAGGTGTAAAACCGCAGGAAATTATACAAAATATCTCAACTATAGCGCTTGTTAATTAATGGCTGAAACTTTGAATCTTCGCTTGGATTTCATTTCTGTAGATCGTATTCGTCAAATTCCGAATTTACATAAATATTCGAATTCAATAGAAGAGAACGAACATGGTGGAAATTGAAGCTACCACGGCAGTTGTGTTAATTACGATGCTATTCAATAATAAAGAGAGTCTTTTGCTGGTAATAGTCTTTAATCGAATCTTTTCGTTTATCTTTATTACGAATGGTTTCGCAGGTAAACGGGATTTGGGAAATGGACCAAGCAAAGTCTTATATTGTAGCTCCACGACGACGACTGTTTCATCTTCTTTCGGCAGAGGGGATTTCTATAGAGAGAAAAGTACTTGGGACTTCGAAATAGGCTTACGCGAAAATATGACACACTCGAGGGGTAAACTAGTTAATATGGGAATAGAAATTCTTAATCGTGAATTATTTGTACAAATTATGGAAATTATTTGATACAAAAGTCATTTTTGGAACAATTGTTTCTCACGAGAATGTCGAAGCCTGGTAGATCAACGTCGAGATTATTGTCTTATTATTTAAACGTGACATATATTTAAATATGTACACTCTATACTGATCTGATGGTAGTAAACAATTTTTCTATTCTCGAAGAAATAATTCGTCAAAAATATATAATGAGTATATTAAATATCATTTTACATTTTATTAAAATTGGAAATATTGAAAATGCCGTTCGACAGAATAAAGCCTGTATTATTGCCTGGAGGATTTGATTTAAAGAAAGAAACGGAGAACAAGTTAGTTACAGAGTGCTTTAAAAGAAACGGGAAGTCGGAGATTTTTAAAGTAGGTCATAGTTCTTTTTTCAGGTAAAGAACCTTGTACCCTGTCACCTTCGATTACGATTGCTCGTAATCGGATAATTAGCAACGGATTAGACCACGTCGTTTCACCTACTTTTTCTCGCACGGAATAGGGACCTTGGTTGTCGATTAAGATACTTGTTTGTTCACGAATTTTAAATAGACGCGCTGTTCCATTTCTTCGTGCCAAATAGAATTCCTTCTAAAGTTCTGAGAGAAATCTAGATCAATTCCGATATTATGGTTATACGGTTAATAGGTATTACGGATATTTACGATATATCTGTACTGCTAAAAAGGAGATATGAAAAAATAGGACGTAAAAAGAATATTAAGAATAACAAATTTTGCGTTTCTTTTCTCCAGGACCTCGTCTCTCGTAATTCTAAGATCGAATCCACGTTTAACGCAAAGAATTCTATTCCCTGTCCAAAACATGAGAATAAAAATTCGTATTCTTCGGAATACTGAAATTCCATTCTTCAAAAACATTGTATTCTTTGCAAAACCCATTTTCATCTCAATCGAATCCTTGAGGCAAAAAAATTGTTGTTCGTCGCGCCAAAGCTAAAGCAAAAATTCGTACCCTAAAGAGCAGCTTAATACAATATTATTCGTCGAAACCAGATTACAATCGGATACACCAAGCGGTCACGCGATAAGAACAACCTGTACCTCGAGAACAAGAAAGTATGACTCAAGAACGCGTAATCGTCAACGAGGACGTCGACACGGATTTCCGGAACTGGGTTACCTTTTCGTCCGGCTAAAGAATCATTCGCTGTCGTTTTCGATCATCTACGAAAAGAGACACCTCGCCTTGTCTCTATTTCTCTCTCTCTCTCTCTCTCTCTCCATCTATCTATCTATCTATCTATCTCTCTCTCGTCGAGAAACAAGAGACCCCGGACTGTCAATTAAACCATACGTGCGCCGCTTAAATGGCTGCAGACCTGAACGCGACTGAACGTGTAATACGTTTAGAAGGGGGAGGGCCCGAAGTATGGCTTCCGTGGTGGTCACTGTCGTGTGCAGTGCGCGTCAGCTGCTCCCCAAAGCGCACCGGTCACGAAACTCCCATAGCCACCGAAAATAAGCGGCTCAGTCAGCCTTTTCGACTTCGCTTAAAAACTTTCTACGGATATGCGTTTGCCTTTCGTAGCGAATACGTGAATTAGCAGTGGTGGAGATAGTTTGGTGAGAGATGAGTCGAGAGTAAGTTGCTTGGGGAGATTCGATAGGTTGATTTTTGACAAGTGAAAGAGGAGGGCCCCACCAAGCGCAAGAACGATCGATGGTAAGATTTTAAAGAATTGAAAATGAGCTTGATGTCAAGAAGATCGGAAAACTGAATGTGCTTTGGCTAAGTCTGTGCTTATCTTTTTAGATTTGTTTATTATGATCGTATACTGGAAAAAAGAACCACTGAGAGTACTGTGAGTAAATTCAACACAACAAACGGGTATTCCAACTAAAGTCCAGTGAATCTTTCTGGTTGTAAGTAGTAAGTAAAAAATCTTACGAGAAATTTGCAATCGTAACAAAGATTTTGTTAAATTTAGAGCGATGGCGTAACCTTACAAGTAACGATAAACCGACAGTAGATAGATCGCTATCGGACCTATCACGAGAAAAAGCATTATTTTCACTCGGAAATCTCCTTTTTAAAATCTCAAGTTTGAACTCCAAGGAACAAGGAAGAAACGAAAAGCGTTGTAATTACAAAGGACATAATTACAGAAGTAAACATACATTTTCAAGATCAAAGATAGGAGATCCATATAGAAGTTTTCATGGATCTGATAAATGTCATCCTTATGGCAGAAACCGATAAACCTTCCAATGTGTATATGAATTTCGAGAAAACCAAAAAGGAGCGAGGCAGACTATAATTAAATTAAATTCCAAAGATCAAAGGGAAAAAAAGAACATCCATAATTTATTCCGATAAGAACTTTAATCGACATTAAATTCTTCAAACTTTAGGGACCAACAAATCTCCAAGTTTCAACTTCAAGCTATAAGAATTGAAAAACCAGGAAGAAACACCCAAGAAATATTCTATCGACAATGTTTTATCACTACAGCAAAAAGCGATTCACCTCCTGGACTCGTTGAAATAGAAAAAGAAACGTCGAGTGGTTCGCGAAATAGGAAACAATATCAATCTATATCGGACGAGAAGGTGTACGAAGCCGAGTTATTCCGAAATGCTGATGACGATAATCGTAAAGAAACGTGTTCCACAGCGATTGTTATCCTCGGAGTGGCGCTTATCACGCGATTTGATGGATCCGATCATGGAAAGGCCTCATCGCGATAAGTAACACGTGCTGCGTGTCCCGTCGCCATTTTCATCGGGGATCCCCCTGTTGGATACTTTTCGAAGACTCCTCGGGGAATCCAAGCGAAATTATGAGTGAAACATCTCGATAATCGTAAAAAAAAGAAAAAAGAAAGAAAAAAGGCAAAAGAAAAGGAAAGACTACAAAGCGATCGAACGATTCTAGTCATCGATGGTATTTCTTGTTTGTAGAAGCGACTGAAAGGAACTCGACTTCTCATTCGACTCCGAAATCCGACTTCCTGTGAGCAAATTTTCGACCTTTTAAAAAAATTCTTTCGAAGAGAAAAGCGTAATTACGTGACTCAGTTTATCGTCGCTAGAATCGGAAGAAAAGAATTCGACTGACCCTTTGAGCGACGAGTAGACTACGATAACGGAATACTGTTTCCTTTACAAAATTTTCCGAATATTCCCTTTCACAGGGATATCGATTCTACTAACGACTTTACGAATGTTCTGAAAAGTTCGCTCGAAGAAGGAAGCGTAATTCGATAATTTAATTTATCATGGTAGAATCGAGCGAAGAGAACGGAATATCCCCTCTGAATGAACTATCGATTAAACAGGTTACGATGACGGAAACCTGTTCCCTTTGGAATCTTTATTTCACGATATTGTTTTAAAAAAAGGAAGAGCGATCGAATGGCTTCACCTAGTTTGGTATTTTTAAGAAGAAAGATGTTGTCCAACGTTCTGATAATTTTTTTGAGTATTGCACAAACGATTTTAGGGATGGAGGATCAAAATATATGTCCGAAGAATAAAAGTTTGTTCGAGATTCCTGGCGATGCCGTATTGTCTGGTAAGCGAAGTTTGTACCGCGCGCTTTGTATTTGTGTTACAGTTGTGTTGTGTCGTGTCGTGTTTGAGTTCGTTGATGAAAACTGGTCTCTCCTGGTTTGTTTAGTGTTCTTGAATATTAATCACGGACCATACTGTAACGCTACGAGTAGCACCGGTCTCCAGGAAGTCTTCACCGCTTCGTACGTAGTGCATCTTTTGAATAAATACGAGTCTATTCCTGGGCTTTCCTTAGGTAAGTAAAGTATCAGTAATTTATTAATAAGTAATTTCGAATTGTAGATTAAAATTTTATTCGCCTTGTTCTAGATCAGTTTCAAATAAAAATTTGTCGATTCGATTTTACAAAAGTCCTCTTTATCATATTCTAGGTCTAAAAATCTTCGACACCTGCAACGATGAAACGACAGTGTACAAACAAGCGCTGCAAACAACCGTGGATATAGAGTGCACGAACCATTACGAAATGGGAATACTATTACCATCGGAATACGCGACGACGTTAGAACCACTTCGTAATTACAGCGTGTTGCCTATCAGCACGTACAACGAGCAGAATTTGACAAGGCCTTTGATCAATCTAATGGTCCATTACCTTAGCACTAGATTCGAAACGATCGACGCGCTTCTCGCTAATCACGATTTCGCGTTAAATTTATTTCTTGATACAACGAAGGAGGCTGGAATTTGCGTGGAAAGTTATGGAGACACTTTGGAGTTGGACGAAAGTGAAAGAGAAGCTGTGATCGCTGTGATCGGGCAGAGAAACGATATTCGACAATGGATCGAAAGAGGAGAAAAGATGCAAGAATCCAGAAAAACGTGGATCGCGTTGCCGCTTGATGGATCGAACGTCGACGGTGAGAATGTTATTTATCTTCTATGAAAAGTATTCCAATTTATCATTTTCCGTTTTGTAATTTGTGGGACACTTTGTTCGAAGAATCCAAGAGAGACAGATCAAGAGATAGAATATATTATTACTATCACCTACTACTATCATTGCTGCTATTGTTACAAACCATCCTCGTTATCGTACTGTAATTTACGCTTATTATTCAACGAAAATCTGGCTCGCTTCTCCAAATTTCTAATAACACAGAATTTGAAATAATACAATTTACCAAATACGTTTTTCAGACCTAATCCCTTCAGGTTCGTACGTCTTACGAACTTCACCCTTTAACCTGGACTTACTGCAGGAAATCTCCTCGCCGGATTTATTTGTCGAAGCAGCGAGCAATCCTGTAATTCATTCGCCACATTTGCTTGGTATCGGTAAAGCTATTGCAGAGCTGGCTCAATTACTGCAAGATCTTCAGAAACGAAATTGTCCTCGAGGGATAGAGTCGTGCGCGATGCCACGTTTCAATCCGAATTCGAAACAGGAAATGCGAAACGTGGATGTGTACAACGCTCTCCGCATAGTGCCGAAATCGCACTCAATCAAGTATATCGTGGCAATGAAGAGCCAGCAAGAGATGGTCGATATGGCTGCTTATAGGATAGAGCCAGCGAATTCGAAATTCAGAATCGCACCAGAGTCGAGGGTGCCGAAGATGCCAAAGCTTTGTTTGAAGAAGTACGCGAAGAATTGCGCGAGTTGTGCAAATTTCAAGATGAAATTTGGTCCTCGTGGTGTGGCCAAAGGTTTGTTGATCAGGATTTTCAATACCGTTAACTCGTTCACTCTTACGCTGACTATCAAACACGAAATCTTTTTAAACGATTAAAAAGAGAAAGAATTTTATCGAACAAAAGACGTTCGACAATGTGATTGAGTTGGATATAACATTGCCAGATAAAGAGTGTGCGAATACGATATAATATTCTGCAACAATTAAATTTAATGTATATTTCGATGTATCGCGGCTACCAGAACGAAACATAAAAAATAGTTTAAAAACTATCGATTCTAAAGATTTCTAATCGAAGATTTACAGAAGCGCAATCATGGAAACGTGTCCTTGCAAAAATTTTGAATTAAATCACTCCGATTCACCAACGTTCCCGATTCTCGTCCAACACCCTTAACGTATAAAACTTCTAATAAAACTTCGCTAGCACTGGAACACAATGGTGCAGCTAACGTTACTGGTTTGTTACAGATACACTCGACAGGGGTTTATTAAAGACAGGCAACTGGATACCAATTTTCCTGACGGTGGTTGTGTGTGGTACGTTCGCCTGCGGCGTGATTGCCGTCTTCATTATCTACCGCTTCATCGTCGAGGACGTTCTCGATGGCAATCCAGCATTAACGATCGTTCTAATACTGGCTAACGTGTTCACGCTGCAAACGGTGCTTCTGTTCTGCATCAACGACGATTATTTAGGCGCTGAGCATCTTAACTCTAGGAAAATCCTAGTAACCAGCCTCGCATTTGGATTGGATTTCTCCGTTATGCTTACCAGAGCATTTTTCTTACTTTTTTCCAAGGGTGGCGTATTTACCGCTCATATTAATGGATATCTTCAAGGACTGATGGTGTTCTTTATGTTCTGCGTGCAACTCGCGATATCCATTATGTTCTTCGCTTTTAGCACCGATGATCCGGCCGTCGTTATGAGAAGCTTGTTCTTCGTCGCTCTTTTAGGTAAATTACCATCGTTTTACCTTTCTTCATTTTAGTTTTTATCTTTTAGCTCTTTTGTTAGTTAGCAACAGTTATCGTTTAATTTTAGAAAAGAAGATTCGTAGATATTGCTTTCTGAAAGGGAGTACGATTATATTTTATTTCCAGCGATGGAAAATTTGTATTGTACGTTCTGTTTCAAGTAAAAATGGAACCCGAAATGCAACTTTGTTTCAATTAATAGATATTACAACGAGTATCGTGAAATAAATAATATAGTGTGTAAATAATAAGAAAGAGACCCTTCGCTTCGCGTTCTCAATGAAACCTACACCAACACCACGTATTTATGTATGTGTATCTATACCTATCCTTCCAGAAAGGTGCAATTTCCACAAAGTGTTCCTAGAGAGTCTCCTGTAACGCTCCAGGAGTAATTATATAAAATCCAACTAATAAAAACCGATTCCAGGCTACGATATATTTTTGCTGATCATCCTGTTCATGGTGTGCTTCTTCATCTTCCAACTGCCTCGTAATTATCGCGAAGGAAAGTGTTTCTTCGGCACTTCTATCGGGCTTTTGATCGCCTGGGCCATTTGGCTCACCTGTTTCATCCTCGTCGAACCAGAATGTCGTGACACTGTCGTGTCATTTGGAATTATTTCGACGGCGTACCTGATCATTATCGGTGTTCTGATACCGAGGACCTATTACATGGTTACGCATTTGGCCAGAGGAAAGAAATTCGGACAGAGATTTGGATCGACCGATCTAGCACCCGATCCCAGGATCAATACGATCATCAAGCAGGTCAGGACAATGAAACATGATGTTATTATGTATGATGGATTGCTTGTCGGTATTATGTTCGACACTCGCGTAGTTTGAATATCACTTTTATTTTCTATTAGACTTTGCGTATTTTTTACATCCTTAAGGCATTAAAAAGCTAAAATTTGTATCAAATGTTTCGAAAAAATTATATTCTTTGTAAATTTTTAGTTTTAATTTTTTAAAAGTAACCCAAACCTTAATCAAAATCATTTAATACGCGTTTCTAAAAGTAAACGTTATTCTTTGTAAATCTGTTGTTTTATTTTCTCTGATAATTTCTATCGTTTCCTGCTATTAAAAAGTTAAAAAGTTGAAAATGTTAAATATCTCTAAAAATAGGCGTTTTTACCTTTTTACATACTGTATCGAATAAAGAATTCGTTGTTTGCAATCGTCGTTCCTTTTTCTTTTTCTTTGACTTTCCTCTTACAATAAAATCTTTCTATACAGCAAAAAATCCACATGAAAAAACATTTTATTCACGCAGAGTCGACCATTTTACGATTACGTGCACTCTGGCGGAGGAAGTATGACGAATTTGCAGGTGACATCCGCGTATCCAAACTATTATGGAAGTTCAAGTCCAAATCAGAAGTATCTAGGCCAGAGCAGAAGTCCCGATACTCAAAGAATTCCCGGATACAACAATTATGGCTACCATTCGGAGATGCGAGAAGTGAATAATTCTTACACAGTACCCCAAGTCTGCATCGAGGATGCGGACGTGAGATTTTTTCTATTTTCTGTAGATATTTTTCGTTGCATCTTTCGTCTAGACTAGCCAATCTCCCGACGCAAAAATTTTTCTTTTGCTTATAACGTGATATTATGTATCTTGTATGAGATACGCGTTTTGCTATGCAATATCGTATCGTAGACAGAGTTTGCAAAGGTTTACAACTAAGATGATTATATAAACACCTGAGTGGAACGCCATGTAGATTATCGAAAATGATAGAGTATAGAGTATAGAGATACAGATGTAGTATTTATAATAAACATGTACGAAAAAAGAAATAGAGTTTCCGAAGAATCGAAAACTAACAAATTACGTATCCTCGTACTAAGACCTAGAAATTGTCCGAAAGAAGCTTCTGAATTTCGTTCCTAGAAATAGATTCAATGAAATTAGATTTAGTTTCGCTTGTCAATGGCTCGTACGATATTTCTATTACTTATAGTAGAATAATTATTTGAAATAACGATGTAATACTTTTTCGATGTAGGATAATGCAGTAACTTATTTATACAGTTACAGCGGAATTATCAAATTAAAATATTTCTAGTAGTCTTCTTGTACGAGATGCTTTTCGATAAAATCGTAAACATAATTCGTTAAGAATTAAGGAAATTACATTTGCAGTCAAGGATGAGCCCCGTGGATCGGTGCAACGCGAATACGACATACGCGCGGCCAAAATGTCAGCGGAAGCGGAAGCCCAAGGACGACAAAGATTGCATCGAGACCGACGTGTACGTCGAGGGTAGCGTTTCCACCAGCCGTAAATCCCACGATGAGATCTATCCTGCGCGACCCAGCAGTCCTAGGTTAACTCAAACCGAAGCAACCATTTGTGAAGAAAATGAACACGATGAAATAACCAGAATCACACGATTTTAATACAATAATCGCATTATAAATAATTTAATCCTCAACCGACCTTTAATTTCGTTTAGTGTCGTTCGTTTTACGATAAAAAGCGATAAAGATAGTCCTTTCGACTATCTTAGAATTCCAATTAAGGGTTAAATATCGTACAGACGATCGTATTTCCAGTGAATTAAATTGTTTCCATTCGATTGGTCGATTTTTGTGGCTGCAGACTTCTTGAACGAGAAGATAAATTTTTTGATCAACGAGTGCATTTTATCGTCGTACGGAAATATAAAAATAATAAAATAAGTTTGGGTTGATCTACTACAATATATGTATAGAGATGCGCATCATCGTGTGTCTGTAGCTTAGAATTTATAATAAATTCTGTGGTTAATTACTTTATTATAATCTAGTCCCGAGTTATGTACCTTAATTATTACTTATTATTGCCACTATTTGTAGTAAATCAGCAAAGAATACTTTGTATAGTTTTTAATCGCTATATGTATTAACTTTACGTTGTACATCTGAATTGCTCGTCAATCGTCAAGAAACGAGAAGAAGAATAAGAAAGTTGTAACGACGACGCTCTGCGACTATAGCACGAATACATAACAGTGTTTCGTTTATGACAACAATGGATACCGTGATTCAATCCTACATCAATTATGCGTCCACTCCAACAATATTAATCATTAATTAATAATCATTATTCGTTTTAAAGAATATTTTACGCAGATCCCCGTTCATTGAAGATAATTTACGTTGTTTTTATGTTTTCTTCCCTTTCTTTTTCCTTTTCAAATAACAGTTTAATCGATATAATTTACTAAACATTGTTGGCAAGCGTTCGATTGACTTTCAAAGTGAAGCGAAAGCCGCTCCGTCTGCCAATATCGTTATAATTAAAGTAGAAAACGAGATGAGAACGAACGGAGCCTCTTTCGCAAGTAGAAAGGGGTTGCGCGTGCAAGTGAAGCAATTTCGCGTGTTCCCTGCCGAAATTGCGTTATGATCGAACGTAATTCTGCAATCGGGGCACAGGTGTACGTGCCGAAGGAATATCGATGACAGTGCCGTAACCGGAAACCGGTGGCACGTCGCGGACGTCCGCTATAACTCACGGCAAGTGTACAGACTACTCGAAACGAGTGGAAAATTAACTAACGTATAAAACAGTTCCTCTGGTTATTTAATTTTCCTTTAAATTGGAAAAAATTCTCAAAGTTAATCAAATACGAATCCACTGTCTTTAGAAATGACTCGTCCACCCTCTGATCAATCTTTAAATCCAAAGTCTGGCAAACTCTTAAATCAAATGCCTAAGCTGCAAAGTTAATGGTACGAATTTACGATTCTTTGATATTAAACCGAACCGAGCCGAACCGAACTCAACGGAACTCAACTGAACAAAACCTCGCAAACAAGAAAAAGAAGTCAAGTAAATTCTCAAGCCAAACGAAATCTCGTAAAAGTGTTCGATCTTCTTGACGGTTTAGTTCCACGCCATGTGACGATCGGGTGAAAACTAATGAAAAGCAGGGTGGCTGGCGGTGTTCGATAAGGCGGCCGTAACAACTATAAATCGAAAAGTGCATCGGTTCGTAAAAGTCGTGTATAGGGGCCCGCGACACTCGCGTTCCAACTCGCGTATTCTGAAAAAGCTTCTGCGCAAGGACACAGCCAGGATACCTATAAAAGCATGATCGGGACTGGTTCGCTTTCCAGTCACGTATAAAACCCTGTTTCTGGTATCGAAGGAAGCGAATTCGAAGAGAAGTTGCTCCAAGTCGACGGCTAACTGGATCTCAACTTGTGTGATCTCGCGCAAAAGAGGAAAAAATTTGCCGATCGATGGGAAGGGTATGGGGTAGAATCGATTTTACTAAGAAATTATGTCCTTGGAAGCTTCGAGTGATCGTAATCGAGTGCTTCAAGGGTTTGGTTCGTTGAGAATTCGGTTCAATGTGGGCGAAGACAACGATGGAGACAGGAAGAAACTCCAGGGCAATCGTCGTTGCTGTCGTCTACCTCAGCCTATTTCTGGACAACGTGTTGCTCACGGTTGTTGGTAAAGTGTTGTTCGAATATTAGTAATCGGTCTTCTTAAGGGGATAAAACGTGGAACAAAATTTTAGAGATCCTTGGTGTATTATTAATTTGGTTCAAATATATTCGTAACTGTTCTTTTTAGATAATATAAGATAAAATAAGAGAGAAACTTTAGAAACCGTTGGTAAAATATTAATGATTTTTTGAAGAGATTTTGAAGATTTTTTATACAAATATCGATTTTATTTGCGTGGATCGTCGAAACGATAAAAAATATTTCAGTGCCGATTATTCCTGACTATCTTTGCACCTTGGAGGGAAACTCGACGATAAACAATGAAGGCGACGAGAATGGTCGAGTGGGATTGTTGTTAAGCTCAAAGGCGCTGATGCAATTAATACTAAATCCAGCAGTGGGCATCTTTACCGCTACTTTTGGATATACCAAACCATTGCTCCTTGGAAATCTAAGTCTCCTACTAGCAGCGATGCGTAAGCTCATTTTACTTTTCTAATAGTTTAAACCGGTTGTACAATACGATGCTATTTGCCTTGCCTATTAAAAGCCGTCAGTTTTCCCAGAAGCGTGCGAAACAATTTTTTAGCTATCACAAATATCGCAGATAATAACGCTTCGTTAATTCTCGTCGAAATAAGATCAAACGAAGCTAAAAATTATATTTCTTAAATTTTCGACGAGACTACTTTCAAAATCTTCATCGAGAATAGTTAATAAGAAGCGCGACCAAATCTTTTTCTTAATTCCTCGACAAGTTAAAAGCTATTGTAATTTAACTACTGAAAGGGAAATAAACGCTTAATATCGTAGTTATAAAAATTTCTATAATGGATAATTTTATTTGAGGAAATATATATTATCAATAAATTAATATCACTGTATTTCATCGGTGATATTCTTTAAGATATGTATTAATAATCTTGAAAGAAACATTCAAATTTCTGCATAGTATTCTTTAACACAAAACTATTATTTCACTTGAATGCAACAAGTTTTCTCTTCTCCAAAACACTGCTTCACTTTATATTTAACCTGGTATTTCGCATTTTACAATACTACCAAAAGCTCCACGGAGTAAGAACAAAGACATCCTCTGAGTGCGACAACTATTACAGTGTTCGCGTTTGGCCAAACTTACGAAGTGCTGTTTCTGGCTCGAAGCATCCAGGGTATTTCCTCCGCGTGTATCGGCGTTTCCGGTATGTCGTTGGTCGCTTCACAGTACCCTGAAGAGGACAAGAGGTCCAAGATTATGGGCTTCGTTCTTGGAAGCATAGCGTTGGGTGTTCTTGTTGGATATCCGATTGGTTCTGTCCTTTACGATCTCGAAGGAAAAATGGCACCTTTTCTATTGGTCTCTTGTTTCATCGTCGTTACTATTTGTACGAACCTTTTTTACTTTTTTTCAATTTTTTCAATACCTACTTAATATTTCAGGATTCTTTTTAGAAAATTGAAGATTAGAATTTATAAATCTTATAAGAGATTGCAGAGTTTCATGATTCACGGTAGAAATGATTCCTTGATAAAGCATTTACACGTTAGATCTCAACGATCTCAATGGTAATTTCCTTTCAGGTCTGCAGATTTTTACATTGGACGTCAAAATGAACACCGAGGTATATAATATGTGCTATATATATACACTGTAATGTAGGATATCTTCTTCCAAATTAAATTTGCAACGATCCTCCTACACTTGACAAATACAGAACGGTAAAAAATTAGTTCAACGAAATTCTTCGTTGAAAATTTGTCACGCACGAATACAGTAGGACAGCGTTTATTACAACGGAATGTTATTCAGTGTTCTATTATTTACTCAGTTTTACTGATTTTTATCTCATTTACAAACACGATAAACGACATTTTTAGTCGAGCATTCGAGAAACGTCTTGGACACATCTGCTATGCGATCCGTACGTATTAATAATTGTTGGAGCTATATGGTGTTCAACATCACCGATGGCTATCTTAGAGCCCTGCCTACCAATCTGGTTACGAACTCACATAAAACCTAAGGTTACCAAAAGTATCAACTTTACTCTTATAATATTTATCTTCCAATGATTTCGAGTCACAAATTTGATCGATTAACGCTAGAATTATCAGAATAGCCAAAAAGATCAATTGATACGTGCCTGTCTTCCTTTTCCTATTATATCTGTTATTTCGATACACATTTCTAGTTGTTGGTAGTTCTAGTATTAAGAATGTATATATAATTACGACAAAATGTAAAAAATACAGAAATATAGAAAAATTTCTTTTAGAAATGGCAACTGGGAACAGTGTTCATTCCAGATAGCGTGGGCTATCTAATTGGGACCAACTTTTTCGGCATGATAGCTTACCGCTACGGACGAAGTAAAACTGCTGTTCTAGCCATGCTCTTAGTTGGTATAAGTGTCATTTTGATACCATCCTCGCAGACAATGTCGCAACTGGCAGTTCCACACTTAGGAATGGGTTTAGGTATTGGGGTAGCGGACGCTGCTCTAGTGCCATTGTTAGCTAGCTTTGTGGACCAAAATGGTAATTATGGTCCGGTTTACTCGATTCAACAAGTGGCTGTTAGTCTGGCCTATTCTCTTGGTAAGCTATTTTATTTTGCTCTGTAAAAGTATTTTCAATCAAAATATTTTTAATAGTTGAGGCGGTTGTTCGCAAACAAATTCAATTCAGAAAATTCAATTTGACAGAAATACAGTGGTGAATAAAGCAACTTTTAGATAATATATAATATAACGAATATTCGTTCAAGGTCCCATCGTGGGAGGAGAAATGGTGAAGACGATCGGTTTCCAATGGGTTATGCGAATTATCGGCTTAATGAACGTCGGCTACTGTCCTTTGCTGATATACCTCACCTTAGAAAGAAGAAAATTATTAACTCAGCAAGATGAAAAGAAGGATTACGAGACCTTTCAGAAATCAGTGGCGAAGTACGAGCGTTTTCGAGACTCTGACGACGATCTCTGATATAATTTAACGGCTTCTACCAATTATCAAGATTAACTTCTCTTTTATACATATATTGTAATTCTATAAGGATAAGTCGTAATATCTGGTTTTTGTTAAATTAAACCAATTTAGGAAGTGACAAAAAATAAAGATAAAAACATTAAACGATCCTTAAATATTTTTCCCAATGAATAAATAAAATACTAAACATTAAATAGGTACACATCCTACGACATAATACTTGTAATATCCTGTACCTATCAGTGCCGATGATCGACCCAAGTATCTTTCTCTTATTCGTTAGCGAAGCAAAAAAATAGTTATATTTAGCTACGCGCATCTTATATAAAAGTTACTGAATTAATTTAAAAATAGAAATAAAATATTCTATTTTGTCAACATATTTTTATGAACGGTATTGCACTTATTTGCTTACAAAAAATTAAATATTATGTCATTTACCGTTACAAAGAAGTTTAATCGGTTAATATTAACTATTATTAACAAAGTAGTTTTCATGGACACTGTTACGAATTTATGCCTCAGAAACGCTCGGAAACAACATTAGCAACATCATTGTATTCCAACTCAACTATACTACGGAGAGTAGCTCAACGTCGTAAGTTATAACGAAGTAAATTAGCATCCTGGAAATTGCTAAGTAACGTCCCGCGGACATTACGCGACGACGTTCACAATTGTTTCCTAAATTTCAAGAAATTGGACTGTTCTTTATCGAAATTATATATACACATTTTCTGTCTACGCATTTAAAATTAATTGAATAACAGTGATAACTGAATAGTTATTTCGCCGGAGAACGAGTAATGAAATGTACACATAGAATATTTAATTTGGTAAGAATGATGGTAATGTACAACGAATGCCAGAAATTTGTTGGGAAATTGTAGTTCCTCCGATATTCAAAACTTATTAAATGAAATAAAATATTTAAAAAATTACCACACCTCCCTGTTGTGCCGTTGGCACATCGTATTTTTTATTTTCACTGGCAAAAATGCTACAAAAGGTCGTTTTCACGTGGAACAGAAACCGCGTCGTGTCACACAAACAAGAAACTGAGTGCACGCGGTTCATACGCGGTTCTCTCAATAAACGGAACCGTTGCTCGACGCTCGGTCGGCTAGTCGAACGACTAATTGCTAATTCCTAATTATTCGCTAAATTGCTCACAAGTAAATTAGCAGCGTAATTAGGTCGACGTGTCGGTAATACAATAGCATCGAGACATTGATATTTGATAACAATCATCTCGTATTTATAGTCAAAAGAAACAAAGAAATTATCAAGAAAAATAACAAATTCGTCGATATTTCACTGTGATTAAATACTAATCAGGTATCTAGATAATTGTTTCCGATTAGTAGGTTATGTTAAATGTCAGAAGGTAATTTCGCGAGAAATTATTATTTAGAAATAGGAATACTCTTTGACGTCGGATATGCTAATATTAGTACATCGTCAAATAGAAATTAGCAATCTAAAAATCATAAGTTTCTTAATGTTCGCTTTAACAAATGTGGATTAAAATATACTTCTACGACAATGTATTCTACAATAACTACCCACGCTGAAATATTTAACGAGTGAAAAACGCCTTTGCGTTGAACCTGCGGGATGAAAAATAAATAGGATATCCTATTTCATATCACTATGTTTTGGTCCCTAAAATGAAGATACCGAACTAAAGAGAACTCTATTAACACACTTTCAGCGAACTGTCCGTCCAATTATTTTTATTTCCTTGCTTTTTCGTGTTCCACAATGTCCGAATCTCGATCTCTTTTACTACCCTCAAGGAAGGTTTTATGAGCTATTACATTTTTACGTTGCTTACGTTTTTTATGTTGTGCTTTCACGAAAAAAGCCACAACATCGAATTTATCCTTGTATTGGTACCGAATGACGGAACAAAATGAAACACTGTTTATGTTACACCTGGGAGAAAAAGTACACGAAAATCTGCTTCGAATTATACAGTATATTTACGAAATTAAAGTCGCGTAAACTACCGATAGTTTCGTATACACGCTCGATACAACCAATTAAACGCTTCCATGAATCGTAGCAAACAGAGAGCGACCATCCCGCCTCGTAACCTAAAGAATATTAAATCCTCTCTTAAAGGTGGTGGGTTGGTGGTGGGATGACGTTAACGTCGCCGTAATCCTACAATAACGTTGGTTAAATTATATTCCATAAATAGAAAATCGATGTTCGCACGGTTGCAATCCGGCTCGAAATAAAGACCATGAACAGAGGGTGAGAGTTTGGTTCGGAACGGCTATTGCCGAGGAGTTGGTCAGGTAAAGGAGTCATGAACCGGCAGAGGGGCGAGGGGTGTGTGTGAAAATGACCGTCGTATACTGGCACAAATTTAGTAGACGCTGGAAATCAGTATTGCAGCTAGAACCATTCCACGTGGAATCCAGAAGCCTCTGGGAAATCCTACATTGCCCTTTGTTTTCCTCCGCGTTCGCACCCCCTGTTGAGATACGCTTAATCGTTCGAAGAAATAACATCGTCCAGCTATTCGTTACTTGGTTGCTTAACTGATGTACGATGTATGGAAATTTTGTTTGACGCTGGTAATTGCTCCGGGATAGGGAGTTTGATAAACGTTGAACGAAAATTGACAAAATTGGAATTTTGATATTACAAGGAATAGAATGCGATACATATTGAAAAGGAGATTGTTTCTTTAATTCATTAGCCGTTTTATTTTAGTTTGGCAATTGCTTCGAGGAGAATAAGATTAATGAATATCGAATTTTCAGATTAAATTTAAGAAATTGAAATTTAAAACGTAAGTTTCACGTGTGGTGATTAGATGTTGGAAAAGGATATTGATTCTTTCATTTGTTAACAGACTAAATATTACATAAGTAGATTCAGATATTTATACATTTATAAGAAATTTAAAAGTACAAAAATGTACAGAATGCGCGTAATGTGCAAAAATACGTAAAATGATCCAAAGTAAAACACATTATATATAATAACTATTTAATTGGAATTAATTAAAGACGAAACAAATTATGAACGTATGAATTTGAATAAACACTCGCTATCTGTTTAACGTTGTATTTTGCTTGATTAATATTATCGTAAGAATCGGATGAAAAATTGAAATAACCCAAGAACGGTTTCGGAAGTCATAAGTAAGATAAGTTTATCCAGTTTTCTTATCGTACGTAGGAAAGATTTGAGCACGAACTACGTTAGTAACGAGGGAAATATCGGAAAGGTCGGATAAAATCAGCAGACATTTAGGATTTCGATCAGAATTTAAAACGGGTGAGCCAGCACTTATATCCGTCCTTTGTCCTCTTTTCTCTTACGATTCTACGTTTTTCCTTCTTCGTAGCTAACGAGCCACATTACGCTCTTACTAACGCCTCTTTCTCCAGCGATCGAGATCATCCTCTTAAAACATGCCCTTTATCCTTGTAGATGATATAGAAATAGAAAGAAATAATCATGAATGTAAGAGACCAGAAAGATAGTTTTGGGTGAATCTCAAATGACGTTCAACTATTCTTAAAAAATCACAAAATAATCTTTGATGACCTCTAAGTAATCTCAAATAAATTTAAGCGTCTTTCTCTGTCGTAATTGTCAAATAACTTCTAAATGGCTTCGGTACGATCCACCCGAAGGATTTCCATAAAAATATTTCAATAATATCTTTTCAATAAATTTCTACTTATATCGCATACTTGTAGTACACTTTAAACAACGAAGATCCTCTAACAAGAATTCTATAACACGTGCACCGTAAGATTACTTAAATTCAGGTTCTATAGGGGTCAAAAGTCAAGATATCGGCTTGCAAATCGATTCTGCATTGAGTATTCCATTTTAATTCTACTTTCATCGAGGTTGACCTTCTCGCATAAACCAATCATCTATCGACAGAAACGCCTATTTATGTTAATACCTCGACCACTGTACGTACACTTAATACAGTTCGTGTTTTTAAATATTCACAGCATCCATCGGTGCCCTTTAAAACGATACTAATTTGGACAACCTTTAAAAAAGCACACGAAACACTTATACCAATTGAAATGTTCGAGTTCAACAGTCACGTTTCTCTTTGTCGACTAATTTGATTTAACAATTTGTCTTTCTTCAACTTTGATTACCACTTGGGAATCTGTATATTTAATATAAAAATCAACAATAATACCTTAAATCACGACATAGCGATCATCTACGAACCAACGATATCAGTCGATGAATAATATGTATTTCTTTCTTTGAACTGTTCACCGATATCGTTTATTTATAAATAGAAGAGAACGAAAAAATTGTCAAGGAACAACTGAAAATTAAATAGTGCGTCAGGGTGGTTCTATGCATACTTGAAAAGGTCAACTCAAAGAAAGCTATCTAACCACCCTCAACCTATAGGAAACTTATTAAACTCCACAATGGTACGCACCATTTTCAATCCTCCAAGGTAAAACAATTTACAACGATGAAATAAACTCATCGGGCCCTATACCTATACTACAATATTCGCTACACCCTACAACGGGCGAAGCAATAACAATTTCCAAACCCCGAAATCTTCTATTTGTAATTTCGTGGTTCAAACTTTCGCGTACCTAACCAATGAAAACCCTAATCAATTTTCGAATCTAAAACGAAAAAGTCATAACCTTCTATTAAAAAATTGCAATGTAAAAGTTTGGAACGCCATCCAGAAGATTTATACTCTTTGTCTACACAAATATTGTACTCCATTTTAGTATGTACTCTTTTATACCAATACGGAGAGCTTACGATAAAAATAAGCCTTGTCCACGTTTGTCTTCTTCTAGAGAAACAGGAAAATCTTTAATTTCTGTTCGATACTTTTCAATTTTTTTTTGAAGAAAAAGTCGAAAATTTGGAAAGATCTATTTTCCTTACGAACCCTTACGAAAACTTGCATAGTGTTTCAAGTGTTTGAATAAAATACTTGAATAAAAAATAGAAAAAAGAAGAAAGAACGGTTTTAGGGAACACGTATCAAATGATCGAGATTTACGAGGCGCGAACCTTTGTAACGGTGACATCGATTTTTAATTCACGAGCACGCTGAGGGAACGTAAACTTGCGGTGAGACAAACAGCCGTCGAACGGGAGAAAAAGAACGATGGCGCAAGTAGCGTGGTCGGAATCGATAGCTTACCTGTGTGTCCTCGAGATATAATTTGTAGCTCGCCTTATGGGGCGAGATACGAAACACCCGGAGCGCTTAAACGGCACAGCATGAGCCAGACACGCATGCGGGCGAATAATTTATTGAAAAACGATACGCCATGCCACCTCCTGCACTATTTTTCCTTCTTTTCCCTTATTTTTGTTTAATTGTATTAGAATTTTTAATTATACTATTTAATATTAGAAATATTGACGGTCCTCGAATTTATTCGTTTTGAAGAAGACACGGAGAATCCTCTTAGAGGGTCGGTAAAGATGTTTGTATGTTTCGTTAAAGAAATTGATAAGCAGTTTTATAGAATTTTGAAGTGGGTACTACGCGTTGATAAAAATTTATCTCTCGCTAGATATGTATGAGAAAGAAGGAGGATAAAGTTAGACGCATTTGCGTACCCTAGCACGTTGAATTTCGAAACTCTGATCGACCACGTTTCCAGAACATGTTATACATACGAAGTGAACCTTAATCACGTGTCTCCTACCTACAATAGAATATATAATACCGAAGGAAAAGAAGGTTCAAGTAACATTCATGTAAAACTTATACCCTCACGTAACAAACAATCTTTGTGTGTGTGTGTTTGTCGTGCGTCGTCAAATTTTTCAGCGTTCCTTAAGGTTTAAACAAAATTTATAAGACCTTCGTCTCCTATTTTTTCCTTTCCTTCTATCCTTCCTTCCTCTTATTTTTATTTGTTTTTTCTATTCGCTTCCAATCTTTTCATCCCTCTCTTCCTTACCTTCCTCCCAAGAAAAACTCTCCTCTTAGCTTTCCCCCGTTCCATTTTCCTTTTTTCCCGCCCCGTTTTTCGTTACTTCGCTTCCTTGCTACTCTGCTTCCTTCCCTTTACCCATTTTGTTACCCCAGTTTCTTCCCTTCCTTCCTTTGCTATTTTACTACCCTTTCTCCCTTTTTTTATATTCTACCTCCCTTCCTTTCTTCCCTTTCTCCTCTTCTTTCTTATTCCACTTTGCTTTCCTTTCTTTCCAATCTATGCTCTTATAACGCAACCCGTCCCTCTCTATTTCTTTAATTTACTCCACTCTGTCATTGATTGTATAATAAGGAAAAAATCGCAGATAAATATTCGCAACTATTAAGCAACTTAAAAACAATGTTTCGTGTAAATATTGTTCGTTAACATATACAATTTACTAACTGCGAACTGCGACAATTTCGCCAAACGAACTTCTATCCTCTACAGCCCGCCAACCTCTAAATCAACCTCCGCCCACGACATGCCTCAATAACCTTGCTCAAAGTATGAAAATCAACCTACCAAATCTCTATAACTAAGTATCATGGTAAAAAGAACCGAAGAAACACGAACGTGATGGAAAAGCTTCTAAACAAAACGTCTGGGAACGGTTAGCCGACGGAGAACGGCGTCAAATCGATGGAGCACGCCGGCTATCGGCGGCCCTCTGAGAAATTTTCGGTGGAAAATCGCGCGAGCAGACACGGGAGATGCTGCGTCCGGGACTCGTACTCCGTTATCGATCTTCCAGCTATTCCCGAGGCGGATACACAGACGATGGATGTGTCTGTGTGCCTTGGCTACGGGCGCACGCATAACCCCCGTGGAAAGTTCGCGCCTAACCTGGTCCATTGCAATTCGCGTGAGCGCGACCACATTGCTTTCTGAATTTGGTGATGTGTGTGTATAGTTGGGAGAAGAAATATGGCGAAGTCGTACATCAAGGAATTAAGGTTTTCGAGAAGCTAATAATATAAGAAAGAATTTAAAACGGATGAATTAGAAGATATATATTAGATATATCTTAAACTTGCTGTTATAATTTACTAACAATGTATTGTAATAGATGTTAGCTTTCTCTGTTAGTGTGATAAAATAATAAGCGAACGATTGGGAGGATAATTATCACTGCATCCTCGAGATGTCCTACATTTCTACTACCAATTAATACAAGAAATATGTCTTTTCTACTTTTCGTAAAAGATAAGTATAGGTAACTGCACTAGGTATAATAATTAAGATGTGAAATTCATAATATTATATGGACTGTTCGGACACATCAATCAACTGAATAAATTCAAACGTACAGAAAGATGATGATGTTACAAACACTTTACAAACTTTACTTATGGAAGTCATTTGTTTCTTGAGAATTGAATATTAGTCGCGTATTTACATACGTAAGTATTTGACTACGCACTTTCCTGAATCTCTCTCGAGCTACATTGTAAAAAGCTTAATATCGGATCAATTTTATGACTTCGCTATATCTATTCCAGCAACTATACGTGAATTTGGATGTGTATACACGGGACAAACCGTGACCGTGTGGACGTGTACACGTGGATGGGAAACACGAGGATGCGCTTATGGGGCGATGCTCGGAGTGATTTGTGTTTGGCCCGTTTGGGTGGGAATTCTCTACTGACTGGAGTGTTTGGGTTAAGGGATTAGAAGTTGGGGACGAACACGGATGACTTAGATCTCGTTGATATTGGTTTCTTCGATGTTCCTGGTATCATTGGTGATTGGAAAGTGGATGAGGAAGGTAAATTTCCAAGGGATACATTATAGAAGGTTTTCATGTGTTTTTATTGTATTAAGAAACAAGCGTAGGCTTTGATGTTGACGATAATATTGCACCAATTGAAAGCAGAAAAATCGAGGGGGAAGTTAAATTTAGGGACCGTGTAGGATTACGAGGGGAGTGAACCTGCTTTTTATTGAAAAATATATGACGACATCGAGTCTAAAAATTGTAACCTTCCTCAACGTTGTAATGTACGTTCCTAAGTATTTCAGAATTTTTAAATATTTATTTTACGAAACTAATAAAAATTCTTACCAATATTTATGTAATCTCACTTAACTGAAAGAAGGATAAACTACCGTGAAATGTCGTTCAGATTTTTAACTGTTTGAAATAGTAGTTGGTCCGATTCGAAGAATTTGTTAAGTCCTTACGTTCGATCTTGTTAATTGAATTCTTTTACTTTTTCCGACTTTTTGTGTCATGAATTTTATATTAATTATGAAGTATGAATTCTTCGTCCGGTCTTGTTTGAATAGGAAAAAGATATTTATAAATACCTAGGGATAAAATTAATATTAACTTTACTGAAATAAAAACACGATCGTACGTATATACTTATTTATTTTTATTACACCATTTTAACCATAACATACTCAATCCTTTTATATTACTCAAAATAATTTAATTTTTTCTTTATTTGGAATCTAAATTAAATATATCGAACAAATTCATGGATTACTATTAGCTAATTGTCAAAAGACAGGTAAACTACGATTATCCGTACATAGTATAGTCATCCTAACATATCCCAGACCAGTGTTTCTACTCTTAAATACAATATCAAGTAACCAAGCTCTCGCCCCGCGTCTGACCCAAGCCGGGTACATTCTACTTAGCCGAGCAGACCCAATGATGTAACTCTCTTCGATACGTGGCTCCACGCAAAGACAACTAAAACTATACGTAGATTTCCAATTGTCACCTCTCATACACGATATATCCTACCTCGTGCATATTCATTCCCATTCCTTTCCTCAGAATCAAGCAAAAGACGTCACTGTATCATCCCCATACAAACACACGCAAACACAATAATTCCTACTCTATCTATACACGCATCATCGCAAACAAACTCGTACACATAACGCTCCTACAAAAAGAAAATACACAGCTATAGACGTAACATCCATGACACGAGACCTACATACTCTCACACAAAGACAGGAGCTAACGTTTCCCAGCTTGATACACGATTACACTCGGAAGCCAGTGAAAAGGCGATCACCGACGAATCTATACGCACGTACACACTCAACAACGTACATACTCACTGACACATCGCTAATATAGAAACAACGATTGATGTGTGAGTTATTCAAACACAAAGGCAAAGAGAAACGCGACTCGTCATGGACAGAGACTTCCACGGTGGAAGATCGGAGTTGGCGCACCAGTTTCCGCGTTCCAGCGGCGCACAAGCGCACATACGAGCACACAGACACCGCAGAAGATACACGCCCACACGTACATCCACCACGAACACAAAGAAAGGCTCGTGTTTCACCAACACCTCGTCGGCTAGCCTGGCTTCAGTAAGCTCGGAGCTTTCGACCGGTCCAGTCGCCTTTCCCTTCGATATTCACGGTTATCTCCTGCGTTATCTAGTCGATCGTACATACTATCGACGACATGTGCGTGACCAGCCCATGATTCACCGTATATCGTACGATTATCGTCGATAAGAGTGGAAAAATACGGGGCTATTTTCTACCGAGATTCTTCGCCATGTGAAAAGCCACCGATAAGAGACGATTATAGAGAATTCTAGGGATGGACTAGCCTGACACCTTCTTTAAAAGCCACGTATCTCTCCTCATCTTTGTTATATTTGTATTTGGAATGCTTCCTTCGTAAGACATTAACGAGAAACGACTAATTTTATTGTCCAGTCTGTTTTAACTCTTAGATGTATTTATAGGTGACACAGTGTGTGCTTTCGATTAAGAAGCTGCATTGAAAAATTGGGTGAATAAATATATTATCGATCGATGAGAGTAAATGATTGGTTTAGAACATCAGCGATCTCGATTTGACTAACGTGAAAATGTATAAATTGATCGCTAGTGAAACGAAGATTGAATGAAAATTATAGATTATTAAGGAGATTATTCAAAGGAAATTGTTTTGAAAGGATTACATCGAAAGGTGGATCGAGCGTCGGTTACATGAGGTTAGATAAGTTTAGGTGAAGGATCGGTTGACGCAGTGCACGAACGTAGTCGAGGCTGGTGACACTGTTCCGGGAGCACCGGCAGCGGGATCATGAAGAGCAGGACGGACAGCATGCACGATGCAACGAGGACCGCCTCGAGATCGATTCGAAGACCGTGGGATCAGCTTGATTACTATAACGGAAAGCGGATAGTGACGTGGATGCCTGTCGCGCGATTTGCTCGGGCTTGATTTCTATCTGGCTTTAGTTTCAATCGGAAAACAATTGTCTATCGAAGTTGATTGTCGCTCAATTAGAAACGCTACTATTTAGAAGCTTGGAAACGAAGATTCGAAGATTTGAGAATGAAATTGGAATTGAGTTTAAGAACGTATTAATAATTAGCAAATTAAGAAAGGAAAATAAGTCCGATTTATATTAAATTAGACGAGAGGAAAATGAACGTAGAATATAAGTTAAGGATTTGGAATTAAGATTAGTCGACGATTGACTATAAACGACGCTCCTTACTGGAGATTCTTGTAAGTTTAGAGCGAAGATTTTGAGAGGTGTACATGAAGTACTCTGGCAGTGCATTACGAAATCAAGAGCGAAAGAAGCGAGTTGTGATTTGAAAACGATCATCCATGTCTGACTAAAAACGATCCTTACTGAGAGATTTTCTCAAGATTACGGTTTGAAAACTAGTCAACCAACGTCTGACTAAAAACATAATAATTATTAATACAAACATTAGAAAGTTTGAACAGCCACAAGGTAGTTTCATAATTGTGTGTTACGAAACCAAAAATGGAGGAAAGTAAACTTGATCTCTGATTTACTTCAATCAGAATTCGAAAACGGGCGTCGATAGATGCCTATTTTAAAACGATATTTCTCACGAGTTTGAAACGAAGCTCGAAAGGTTTGAGATAGTTGGGAAATATAAAAGGTTTGGGATAGTTGGAATATATACAAGAAATAAACATCTTTATCTCTGATAGACTTATTCCAGCTGGAATTCAAAAATGATTGTTTATTGGCGTTTAATTTAAAAATCATACTTTTTACAAGTTTGAAACAAAGTTTGGAAGATTTGAGGTAGTTTGAAAGCATATTACTACCACTATTAAAGAGAGGAATAAACAAGTTTAATTTCCAATTTAACTTAACAAGCCTCCATCGACGTTTGACTAGAAAACATACAATCTACTAAGTGTTTGTATAAGTTTGAAGTGAAGATCTAAAGATTTGGGCAGCCGCAAGACGTCTGAGAACGAAGTAAGTCCCATTTCCAATTTGCCTAAACTACGATTCGACAATGAGCATCGATCAATGTCTCATTAAAAAGGGCCCCTCTACTAACGAATCTTAGAAGGTTTAAGCCGTCCACAATAAGATCTGTTACGAAACCAAGGTATAAAAGAAGTAAGTTTTCACAGAAAAATTGTGATCTAAGAACACTGGATTGAAAATTCAAGGATAAAAGCCTCAAAAAACGCACTACTTGTAACTGAAGATAGTTGTTTAATTAGCAATGGTACTTCACAGTATCCAAGTATTCTGAATATTCGGGAGAAAGGTTAAATTCTCATTGAAAAATAAAGATTATTCGTGGTCTAATCAAAAACACTACTTTACATCAAAATTTTTCATACAGAATGAAAAGTTTCGTTCTACAATAACTTTTAAAATATCAAGAAGAAAGAAACGTACTTTTTAGTAGAAAAAAGTTAAAAGTAATGAAATCAAATTAAGAATCACATTTTCCGCTAAATTTTCTGAAAAATGGATCTTAAACTTTCTATATGTTATCATGAATTTGTCACGAAACTAAAAATTCCGGAACAAGATCGGGATCCTAAATATTAATATAAAAGTAACAATAAAAATTAGAAATCAAGCAATGTCCGATTAAGAGGGATCTTTTCTACTGAATCCTCGTTAATTCTCGTATTCTGAATATCAACGAAACTAAGGAAGAGGGAAGACATCGACTCGAAGTTAACTTTGGAAGATCGTTACGTCGATTCTTCGCTAAGTTATTATTAAGGATCGAAGAAAACGGCCGGATGCACAAACGATTAATTCTCGGCCCAGTGAAGATCCAGGGATGCAGCAAAAACCAACGGTGCATACTTAAAGGACGCCGTTGAAGAGGACAAACTGTTAAAGAGACGTCGACGTAGCCTTGCCGATCTCTTTCACAGTATAATAATAATATCAACGTACATCAATTAAACACCACAAAAAATTAGCAATTCGACTATCTACAATAATTTTATCGAAGCTCCACGTTGATCAAACAAAGGCGTTCTTCGATGAAACCCTACCTTTAAATGTTACATAAGGAAGATATTGTATCGGAGATAGAATTTTTTTAAACTTTCGTCGGAGAAGAATGTAAGGATTTGAGAAGAAAATTGTTGATTAGGCACCGGTGAGTTTTGGAATTTTTTTTTAAATTCTTTCAAACTTCTTTTACACAAAGGAAAAGTTAAGAATCAAATTAAAAATTGTGAATATAGGAGTAAATTTTAGAGAATTGTGTAAAAGTTCTTTCAAAAGTTGTTTGAAATTCTTTCCTCTTCTTAAAAAATGAGGAGAATTAAGAAAAAGTGTAAATGAAAGAAATTTTGGGTTTCGTCGTCTCTCACACGATTGTGGGAGGAGGGAGTTAGAAAAGGGTAGTGTCGCGAACGAAAGTAGACGTCGAAGTAACGGATGGTCGCGTCGTTCTTCGCTACAAACGGTTATTTTCGGAAAGACGTAACATGGGGACGACGAACGGCCCGTTGAATATCAAATCGCGAAATTTCATAATTCTGCGATTAGACGTGAATTTCCCGTGAGAGTCGTTCCGTTCGATCCTTGGGGGATGAAACGGGATGGAACGAGTCTCCAAGTTACACAAGACACGTTCGCGATGAAAGATTGCACGATCCTTTTTCATAACGCTTTTCTACGTAGGAAAGGAGATTCAGAAGATCGTTAAAAAAATTCGTGAAAATTATTAAAATGTAACAAAATTAAATTATGAAGTATGAATCGTAAAAATGATTGTACGCTGTAAATATTCTATGCATAATTCTATATATCTAAACAACTGTAAAAAGAATTCTACGTATAAAATCATATATATATATATATATACATATATTAATATGTATGCATGGGCATTTTATTTCTAAATTGTATCGTTAAAAATCATAAAAAAATACAACAAAAGTATTCCCATCGAAATATTATTTTCTATAATTCTTTATACTACTCTTATTGCGAGGAAACTTATAAAAATAGTTTCGCAAATATACCTCCCAGATTCTCGTACCATTTTCCATGTCAAGAAAAGCTCACTAATTAAAATTCATACTAATAGCGCATCAAAAAATCAAAACATAATTTTTCGAAAAATCTATTATTCTTTTCAAAAGTTGCCCTGTGCAAATAATGAGAAGCTGTTAAAAAATACCTCATCACGAGCAAAGGGTTAATCACGACTGTTTACAACTTTGCTTTTAATCGTCTGTCTCCCGCGAATCTCATAAGTTTCATGAATACAGAAACGGGGTGAGCAAAGTACAACGGTGAATTCTGTTATCAAGAATGGAGATGGGGCGAGGGGATGGGGCTAGCGACATTCTGAGCGAAAGGAATAACTAACTGGTTTCAGGCTTGGTGTCTCTGAGGCTCGCAGCACGGTCCGAAGAGCCCGTAAAGTTTAACAAAGCGAGGGGGTTACAATGCGAAGTGTCCTCTCACCTCGTTCTCCCGAGAACTCCGCACGTTAAAGCCTTGCAGCGCAGCTATACCATCGTGCTCAATGCTAATTAATTCAGACGTAAGATGATATGGAGTCTGAAGACGAGGTGGACGAAGAGCTGCCGGAGGTGAAACACACAGAGGTACGATAATCCCACTAAAAAAGATGCAAGAAAAAGAGAAATGAAAGAAAATGAAGAAACAAAAGATGACAAGTTAAATTATTTAATAATTACTATTAATTAATTGTTATGTTTATTAACTTATCAAGGACCAAGCAGAGAAATAACGAGTGAAAATGAAGAAAATATTATTGAAAGACATAAATACTTAAATGGTAAAAAATTTTAAATGCAGATAATTAGTGAATATGCAATAGTAATCATCAATGAACAAGCCTAAAGTGAAATGACATGGTTAATAAATTACGTGCCGAAAACTAAAAAGTAACTACGTACTAGGGATTCTCATAAACGATTATTGTAAACAACTAGAAGAAGTTATAAAAATGATACTATAAAGATTGTAATATGATATTAAAAAAATCACATAGGTGGACCGGAATGATAACTTAAAGAAGTTCGAGACAATGAAAATTTCAACGAAACCAATGTCCTCGAAGACGGCAGAGCGAAGCAAGTGTCACCTGGTGTGCTCGCTGAATCCCGAGCAACTGGAACCACCCGTTGTCCCCTGTAATGATCCTGATAAGACGAAGACGCAGGAAGAATCAAAATTACCTTTAAGCACCAGCATCAAGACTGATACGAAGGACAGCGAAATTGTCCTGAAGGACAGGATATGCAGGAGCAAAAGGATCACCTGCCAAGATACGATACACGAGTACGACGAGGACGATAGTCTCACTATGGAAAAAGTTGGCAGGTAAGTAAATATTTTGTTCTTATATCTGAACATTGTTCGTTATCGCTAATCTATACATTTATTTTATAAAATTTCATGTTGCTTTTGAATATTTTATTTCTTAACGTGGATCGGCATATTAATAGATATCATAGGCAGAAAGCTAAAAAAAGTACATTTTTGTTACGATATTTTTCCAAAAAGGTACCTGGAGGCGCATCCAGACGCGGCGGAGACCTGGTTTCGCGAGAACGCGAGCCTCGAGCTTCGTCAACGACTTCAGAGTATGACTGTGGTTCAAACCAAATCACCACTGAAGAACGTACACCAACAGGAGAACCTTCTGAGTCGAAGCAAACGGAACAGTGTCACCTCCGACCTGTTCCAGAGTTGGCTGGCCTCCAGTTCACCGGCGAAACGCAGTAGAAGTCCCAGCAGGTGATTTAACATCTTTTTAATCTTTTCTATTTTAAAAACTTTTTCATCTTTTCAACGTTATATGTAAATATTCAAAGAAACTTGTGTCTGAGGACTATGAATATTTTTCAAATAAACAAATAGGTTCTACCTCGTTTAGATATCTACTATGCTTAGATTGCAGTTACTTATTCCCTATAATTGCGTTTATAAAAATATTGCGATTTACATAAATATCTTTAATCTACTAAGGATGAAAATTTATAAAAAAATGAATTATTACTTTAATTTGCCCTTATCATCAACGGTTTGCTAAAGAGTAAAAATCTTCATTCGT
Organism: Bombus impatiens; assembly: GCF_000188095.3. Classification (NCBI taxonomy): domain Eukaryota; kingdom Metazoa; phylum Arthropoda; class Insecta; order Hymenoptera; family Apidae; genus Bombus; species Bombus impatiens. The sequence goes on along the minus strand of NT_178298.1, from coordinate 87,216 downwards.
AGAACGAAGAAAATATCAGAATACCTATAAGATATGATCGTGTATGTTAAATCCAGGACTTACACCTCGTTGGTAGGACGAAGAGAAGAGCTCAACAGGTTAGATGAGAGCGATTTGTTCATGGAGTTGATCAGGGATGTGGCGAATGAGCTGGATATCAACGTTCTTTGTCATAAGATCCTTGTGAACGTCGGCCTGCTCACGCATGCTGATCGTGGAAGCCTTTTTCTGGCTAAAGGACCTCTGGAGGATAGATATTTAGTTGCAAAATTGTTCGATGTGACGCAAGACACTGAATTGGAGGAAGCCATTCAAAGGGCGAAGAACGAAGAGATTAAGATTCCTTTTGGAGTTGGAATTGCTGGCTATGTAGCTCAAACTAAGGAAATCATCAACATCAAGGATGCTTATAAGGTACGCATAAAAAAGAGATTGGTTGACAAGTTAAAAAAATAAAGAAAAAAATTCTGGATAAAAACATTCCTAGGACAAAAATAAATAGTTGATAAATGTTCCTTCCTAGGATCCAAGGTTCAATAGTTCCATCGATATGAGAACGGGTTACAAGACAACATTGATTTTATCTATGCCTATCTGCAATTACGAGGGAGACGTGATTGGTGTTGCACAGATTATAAACAAGACTAATGGTAGTAACGAATTTACCGATAGAGACGTGGAGGTGTTCCAAAGGTTAGCGAATGATACCACTCGTTAAAAGTAAAAAGCAACATTACGGACTCTACGTTATGCCAAAGAATTACGCTAAATATTTTCTATCGTGGATACAGATTATAGACTATCAGACGATAATCTAATGGCAAGTGAAACAAATAAAGACAAGACAGATAAGACAAGATGGAAAAAATTGGAAAAATACAAAATATTTATCGTTGAACATTGTAGTACAATAGCTGCCTATCTTTGAAATAAATTAAAAACATCGCGACATACATATTCTACGTCTGTATGAAAAAACTAATTACAGGTACCTAACATTTTGCGGAATCGGAATACAAAACGCACAGCTTTTCGAGTTATCGGTGCAAGAGTACCGAAGAAATCAGATTCTGCTGAATCTTGCTAGGAACATATTCGAAGAACAGAACAATCTGGAATGTTTGGTCACGAAAATAATGACCGAAGCGAAGGAACTTCTAAAATGTGAAAGATGTGCCGTGTATCTTCTAGATCTTGACTGCGGCGAGGCAGTAAGTTCATTCGAATAATCAACCTCAACGTAATTAAAATACGAAACAGATTTTTGATGAATTTCTAATTTTCTCTACTCGGTTGTTAAATAGCATAGAATAAGTAAAGCTGTGAGAAAAGCGAGGATTTCTCGAGCCCTTTGAAAGGGTCGGCGAGGAGCGTAATAAGAAATCCTAAGTTTCGTTTCAGGGACACCTCGAAAAAATCGTCGAACGACCGGGAAAATCGACGCAAGAGTGCCGGAAACCGCTGTCGAGGAGAGAGGTGAGTGACACCGGCAACGTGTTGCTCGAGTTCGTAAGTCTGATCATCTTTTTCTTCTTTCCTGGCGGCTCAGAGTAACAACATCGAGATGGAGGACATTTTCCAACAACACGTAAGTAAATCTCTTAGTCCTTGACGTATCAATAGCGTTTAATATTCTTAATTTTTCATTTTCCTTTCGCGTCAAAATTTCTCTTTTTATGCCTAGGCATTGAACGATGCAAATAAATTTACTACAATCTTCGAGATGGACAACGAGACTCAGGAAGCTAAAGTCTACAGACCTAGCGGAAGCGATCTATCGAATCCTCTGGGTCAGATCGCAAGATACGTCGCTGCTACTGGTCAGATCTTGAATATTGGAGACGTGACCACATGGCTGAAGAAGGACGTTGTTCAAGCTGGTAGTGGACCCATCAAGAGTATCCTTTGTATGCCAATAGTTAATGGACAGAGAACTGTGATTGGCGTTGCTCAATTAATCAACAAGGTTGTTTTTCATTTTTTTTATATCAAATACTTTTATATTTTTTAGTTTTCAGGAATGAGAATCTTTGATAATTAGAGTGATTATCTTCTATTTTTTATTAGAAAAATTAATAGTTTTTTTAATTAAAATTAAATAGTTTGAAATTGAAAAATCCAATATTTACGAAGCTCACTATCGATCTACGAAATCTAAAGTTCAATTATCGATAAACTATTCTACAGGACAACGGAACATCCTTCACGGACTCGGACGTATCGATCTTCGAGGCGTTCGCCATTTTCTGCGGCCTCGGAATCCACAATACCCAAATGTACGAGTCAGCTTGTAAGCTGATGGCCAAGCAGAAAGTAGCTCTTGAATGTCTGAGCTACCATGCGACAGCCAGCAATGACGACACATTGAAATTAACTTCTGAACCGATACCGTCCGCGGAATGTTATAATTTGTACAGTTTCACTTTCATTGACTTCGATTTGACCGACGAAGACACCTGTAGAGCTACAATTAGAATGTTCAAGCAATGCGACCTCATCCAAAAATTTCATATCCCCTACGAGGTTCTCTGCAGATGGGTTCTCAGTGTCAAGAAAAATTATAGGTAAGAAAATTGTTAAATTAATTAAAGTATGTTACATAATACTCCAAAGTAAATGGTTTTGGAAATTTTTTCAGCAGAGTCTCCCTTAATTAACTATCGAAATTATTATAAAAACTGCATTACAACTTATGAAATGCTGTAACAAGATTACAAACAATTGGATTGCGGATGTTTATGTATTTATAAAATATTTAAATATACATGCGAAATATTCAAGATGAAGTACTCGTTATAATGTTTATGCAGCGAATCAAATCTCTGTCTAGATTGCATTTCCTTTTATTTTATAATTTGCAAAACATCCACAGTCTAATAGTAATGCCGAGACAAAAATGAATGAAAATGTATATTAAAGTAACTTGTGGAACCTGCTATAGCATGGAAATTTCTTAACTATTTTTAGACCAGTCAAGTACCATAATTGGAGGCATGCACTAAACGTCGCCCAGACGATGTTCGCCATGCTGAAAACCGGCAAGATGGAGCAGTTCATGACAGACCTTGAAATTCTTGGACTCTTAGTCGCTTGTTTGTGTCACGACTTAGACCATCGAGGAACCAATAACGCGTTTCAAATGAAGACAGAATCGCCATTGGCCATTCTCTATTCAACAAGTACTATGGAACATCATCATTTCGATCAATGTGTCATGATCCTGAATTCGGACAGCAATAACATCTTTCAGAGTCTATCTATGGAAGATTATAGGAAGGTGATGAAGGTGGTTGAAAGCGCGATACTTTCTACTGATTTGGCTGTTTATTTTAAGAAGAAAAATAGATTCATGGAGCTGATCGATGAGGGAGAATTCGATTGGCAGAGTGAGGAGAAGAAAGAACGTAAGATTAATTTATCAATGATTACCGTAAAAGCTACTAATTCACCTATATATCATTTACGTATATCCTCTGTTTCTTCTACAGTATATCCTATAATATGATGAAAGATAGATCTGAAGAGTGGTTTCAGTTGATTTGCGATATCATAAATAGCGAAAATGAAATTTGTAATTAAAAATTTAATAACTGGTGTTCTGTACCGACAGGGTGACATCAAATTTAATATTTTATTATTTCTTTATAACAGAGAGAAATCTAAGTAAATATTACTCTATTTCCATAATGTCTGCAAATTTGACGTCTAATTATATATGATTTTTTATACTCGTGGAAAAACTAAATCTAGAAAACACCTATTCCCCTATATCCAGTATACCCAGAGGTGATATCCAGTAAAATAAATTCTAAGAGCCTTAAATCCATAATGCGCTAAATTCAATAGACAGCAATTTTCCTATATCTATAGTAAAATCAAATCTCGAAGTCATATGTATATATATACTATATTTATAATAAAATCTATCCCACCTAACAGCTAACAGTCAACCTAACTCTACATTTCTAACATTGCCTAACCTAAATTCTATTGTAATTACTCTTCACTGACAGCACTATATCAAATACCAAATTCTCATCCTTCGATTTCCACTTTCTATTTCCAGTGCTATGTGGAATGATGATGACGGCGTGCGACGTGAGCGCCATAGCAAAGCCTTGGGAAGTACAACACCGCGTAGCCAAGCTAGTCGCCGATGAATTCTTCGACCAGGGTGATCTAGAACGTCTTCAGTTAAATCAACAACCAGTGGCCATGATGGATCGTGAAAGAAAGGACGAACTTCCCCAAATGCAAGTTGGTTTCATCGACGTGATATGTCTGCCTTTATACAAGGTCCTCTCAGACACTTTTCCATGGATCATGCCTCTCTATGAAGGCACCATGGAAAATAGGCAACATTGGCAAGACCTAGCTGAAAAAGTCGAGATGGGTTTGACCTGGATTGATCGTGACACCATTGACGAGCCTGTAGAAGAATTCATTTCTTATGAACCCAAGGACATCGAGTTCACTGTCACGACCTTGAACTGTGCTCACGTAGACAGAAAAGAAGTTGCAGAAAAATCCACGTTAGGAAGATTCGCTTCTTTAAGAAAAGGAGGTCGAACATTAACCAAAGGTGTCAGACATCGAATCAGTAGGTCACTTTATGCTAGAAGCACTCCTGAAGATGCTGCAAGATCGAAAGCTTTGATACCTGACAGAAAGAGTCGGAACAAATTATGCTTGCTCATTTGACGGCTTACGTCCACCACTCTTGAGAGCATACCGGAATGACGAAAGAAAAATAGGAAGATTTTATGAAAAATGTAAAATTTTCTTAAGATTAGCTCTGGTGGACGTTGATAGTGTCTACTGGCTAATTTATACTAGCTTGCAACTAGTTATTTACAAAGAAATAAAGATTACCTTGAGCTCTTGATGTTCATAGAAGATTTTGAAAAATCACGGTAATCAAGATTGTTAATAGAATTATGGAGATAACAGAAGATTAATGGAGAGTAATTCATTGAGAATGAAGAACTAAATTCTAGAGAATATAATGACTGTATAGTGGAGCAAGAAAGAAAAGTTCATAGAAGGTTTTGGAAAATTGTGGTAATCGAAATTGTTAACAGAACGACGAAATCATTCGTTAAATAATGGACGACTGTAAAAATGAAACTTCTAAATGACTGTATAGCGAAGATACGAAGCAATGAATGCCTTGAAAAATCAAAGACTATCAAAGTAACATGGAATTGAGATTTCCTTAAACGAAGAAAATATTTAAGATCACAAAGTCAAAGCTGAAAATGGGAGCTTGCAAGATTTCATTTCAAGACTGTCGAGTCTTTAGGTGGGAAGTTAGACGAATAGTCGATGGCTAGGTAGTTAGACTGGTGATGAGTTAGGCAACCTTCATCGACTTTTACCATTCAGAAAAAGAAACGTGATGTAGTCGACGATGGTACGAATTCAATTTTGACAATCTTTTTTGTATTACATCTCGATACCTTATTAGGATAATTCCAGAGATATAGAATCGATGAAAAATGGAAGAATGGATCTCGCGATTTATAAAATAGAAAAGAAAAGAATAGTTGGAAGATGGGCATTTTTATATATCAATGGAAAGGAGACGAAAAATACAGAAAAAATAATGAGAAATATGTACCCAAATGATAGGCATTTTTATATTCCAAAGAAAAAGAGGGAAAATAGAGAAAATTGTAAAAGAAAAAATGAAAACAACAGAAAATGTTGAAGTCTCGATGCATTCTCGAGACATTGCATTTCGATTCCACGCGTTTCTAAGATAGCGCCGAGAATCAGTCAGCGATAAAGGTATGTACAAGGCAAATTAATGCTTACGAATCGAATTAACGATTCAATTACGTCATTCAACCACACCAAAAATTGCGTCTATGACGCAGGAAATAAATACGCGATCTCGCATTCTGCAATTCAAGGATGTGACTCGCAATCTTATTTTTGTATTTTACTCTTTTTTTCTTCTTCTTCCTTTATACATATCTTTCCTGGTGTCAATAACTTATCATTAATCCAAGTATCTTTCCTATTTTCTGTTGTTTTAATTAATATCCAGAGGATGATAAGCCAGGAAAAAGCTCAAAAAGAATTCGATGAGTCTTTTGTTTCATTAAACTATCAAGTATTTATGATTGAATCGTATGAAATCCTTGTCACAGATGGTGTTGTGCAAGATAGATATTTTCTTGATGAAACAAAAAGACACAAGCGTGATACAAGCCTGGCCGATCCGTGCTAATAGTACGTACAAGTATCAATTAATTATTCAGGATCGTTCGAGTGCGGTGTTTAAAAAAAAAAATGCAAATATGTGAATACTGCGACAAGAGTGAGACTGGTTTCTAGTCTTTTGATATAGCCACTGTGTACGAACATGCCTGTCAGAGACTATCGCACACGACTAAATAAAATCTGAATGTGCTCAAAGTGTCTTACACTTCTTCTACCTTTTCTCTGTCCCCTAGAAATAAATTTATTTTAAATTAAACAATTTATAGAAATTAAAAAAAATTAAATAAAAGGTATGAAGTATGGAAAGAATATGATAGAATCTAGTGTTTATATACTTGATTCTAGAAAAAATACAATAGTATTGAATTTTCGACATTCAAAGGACATCTTTTTTGATGAATGAAAACTTCACAATTTTTCAATCAATAACTCATGAAAATATTACTTGTGATAAATATTAATTAATTAGTTTATCAATACCTGAGAGAGAAATTTTTTGGTAATTATTATAAATCACCCGTAATTCGCATAGGAATTTTCATTTTCGGTGACTATCGTGACCCACTGATGACCTATGAACAAGATTTATAAGTGACCAGCGACCCACGATAACACAAAAAAGTTGTATTAAAATCATCTCATTTCAATTTCAAAGAGTAGTCCTTTGGCTCCGTGACTTTTACGCAGCATTTTATTATTAAAACATTTAGAAATTACACTCGAACGATGGTGTCCTTTACACAATAACGAATCATCAAACGTTTTCTTTTTTTCTTTTGGTCCTACGATTAAATTAAGTATAACAAACGGTTTCCCCTCATCATCTTTTTTCTCTTGATACTCCGTGTGTCGACGATTTAAATTCGCTATTTACATATTTATGCAACGTTTGTTTGCATAGTAAAAGAAAGAAAGAAAGAGGAGCCTGACACGCGTAACACTACGACACTGTTCGACAATTATTTTCATTTTTTCTATAAGACAAAAAATGTGTCCCTTATATTAGAGATTTTCATTTGTTTAATCTCATTTATAATTCATTTACTTAAGAAACGTAAGATAGATAGATAGACACAGAAAGAGAGAGAGGAAGAGAGAGAGAGAATGTCGAGGCAGTGGCGCGGCTATTTGGCAAGACTCTTTCACCTTGTCGTACAATTTATGTGGAGCAGGCTCCATTTATGATCACCGTGACCAAGGACGAGACCGAGTTTTACCCTAGAAAATGAATGCTTAATCTCCTCATGACACGGGTAAGTATATGTGGGCACTAAAACAGCCATCGAAACATCTCGTAAAAAACGATATACTCGTTAGTCAATGTTATAAAGAAGAAAAGTTTCGAGGCTTGTCGATTGAGATCATACCATAACGTTCTATGGGGAAACGAATACGAAAAATCATAAAGCATCTGTGAAAAAGTCGAGCATACGGTTTGCAAGATTTGACAAGAAAAATTCTTTTAAATCTCGCTCGAGTTCGTAGAAAAATATAAAAACAAAAGAATCACACATACAATGCGACTATAATTATGTATAACCAGCATCATCCAACTAAGTGTATGTGAGTCGCGGTTCATCCTTGATCACAATGCTCGCACCGTCACATTGATTCGATATAATATAATCTATTTTTTAATTAATCATCTCTTTCGTAATTCACCTTTTTTTTTCGTTTTCGTCTCTTCTTTTTTCTCTTCTTTTTTGTACAATTTTATTTTTTAGCCAATCCAACGGAGATTTCTCTGAGCGCAAATACTTTGTGCCAGCAATTTCGATTTTTCGATCCGATTTGTCTAATTAATTACTCTGTTAATAGAGAGGTGTCACATTCACGGTGAACACCTGGGCTTGTGACGTGTGTCGTGTTCACAGGTTCAATGAGTAAAACTCACGAGATATGGTCACTGAACAGAAGCATCGTGGAAGATATAACGCGAAGAATAATTAAGCTTAAACGAAGTTGAACAAAGCGTTTTAAGCTTATAATGACGCGAAAAATGTTTCTCAGTACTTGACGATGATGCTGAATCAAATTCAAAACCAAAATGAGTTTGGAACTATTCAACTGAGAAATGGAACTCGAATTTGATTCACATACACTGTCTGTTAAATGCAGATGACGATAAAATTTTTAAACGAACAGTAAAAATCTTTTTAAACATTCACTCGATATACAAAGAAACTGGGCATGTAAGTAAAATCTGTGTAAGTGTTTCTGGTCTTATGAATTTGATGAATATAACACGCTCCTTAGTAAATACACACCCAGATACTTTGCATCGATTGTTTACACTGGCATTGTCATATGCATAGAAAATTTAACGCCTTGGCCTTGATACGCATCCACGATTTGTCCAAACTCAGTGCTGAACACTAGATACAATAATTCCAATTGATCAAAAACATACATGCAAAGAAAGAGTAATTGTGTCCTTGTTTTCAAGACAAACCCTGTGAAAGTGTACTTTTGTTACTGTTATTTCACGATCGAAAGTCTCACGAAGTGTCAATGAAATTCGTTACATTCCATCAAATGGAATAAACAAAGCTTTCCTTAGAACAAACTTACATTATACTATATCAAAGAAGTCAACTTTTGTTCGTGTTATTTAACAAAAACATTGCATGTATGTTTACAGTATCATTCACTGAAAATGTAAACCGTTTTCCTTTATTCTGTGAATCTCTGTAAAATTCACATTGCATGAACTAAATTGTACGGTACGATTGGAGTTTGAACAAAATTTATGTCCAGAGACACTCATCAGCTCATATAAGTTTTGCAATCCCAACAAAGTGGCAGAAGTGCTCGGATCACATAAAGAACTCCCTGGATCGGCTAATGTGCAGTCACGATGCAGGCCTGTCCAATACTGAAATTTCTATTAGCCTAAGACCACGCATTACAGGATCCGTTAGTAACAAACCACGTGGCTTATAGACTCTGTCATTTTGTTCACTAACAAACTTTGCCACTTTTCGTAAACACTTTTCGTAATGAGTCTCTGTGCATATATAAATTAGATAACCAGTGAGGCAAGCCAGGCAGCCTTCGCAGTATGTGGAACAACTGGCTCGTTCAGCTTCTGCGAAGTAGTTGTTCAACTGATTGATTGTATACTCGAACGACTGTCTGTCCAGCTAAATTGAAAAATAAGATAGCAAAAACATATTCCATAAATGTGAAATAAATTGGTTTGTTACTGCCTATGAATTCACTAAATTCACTCTTCAAAAATTAAATTAAAACGAAGGATATTATTATGTTTCTGCAACTGCTGATCCTATAGTAGATTTATATAAAAGATTTGAAAATAAAAAGCACAAGAAATTATTAAAAAAACATATACATTATTGATGAAATAAATCTTATATAGAAGTAACAATTTTTAAAATATATAATTTAATAATTAAACAGACAATTACACAACTTAAAAATTAAACAGAGATAACCAAAAAGATAACTCAAATGGTCGACATTTTATGAATAAAACACATAAATAAATTTTTTTAAATACATACTCTGCTTTCTAATTCTGTGGGAAACTGTGTTTGGAACTTAACCATAGTGCCTTCACTGTAGTCACGTTGTATAAAAACTTTCTGACAATTCGGAGGAGGCCCCCCACCTGCTTGCCCTCGACCAGCTGACATATCCTCCAGGGGTGTAAGGGCAGCGTGATTGCCCTACAAAAAATAAACCCAATAAACATTTTACCAAACTCTTCCACAAAATCAATTTAAAACTCAAAATTTCTTCTTTTATCACTCTTCTCACCTTTACTTCTGGTTCGCATGTCGAACACATTTTCGTTTGTCTAACCACAAAACCGCACCCAAACCACTTTATCGAAAATCATTCGTAATAAATCTGAAGTCTATCGACAATCGATTAAAAACGATATCGTACGGTGTTCGATATTCAAAGCAAATGGAACATGAAAGAAAGTGACGAAAGAAACATCGTACCATACAGACCAATAGTAAAAGAAAGTAAGAAAAACCGAGACAAAAGGTGGACGCACTTACCAATGGCATTTTAAGCTTCGTCTTGACGATTTGATAAAACAGATTCGTTGAAAATAATCTCGACTATTTAGTCGGACGCGAAAAAGAGAACGAGGGAATAAGGATGCAACATACAACTGATCACTGAACCATGGATTTTCGTTGGAAAACCACGGAAGACAGTACTCTGACTCTGACTGACCACGGTCGTATACACAGCTCTAGCAACTCCCGTAGGGGAAGTAAAGCTCTTAATGTCGTAAAGTGTGCTTCACAATCGACCGCTAGCCATAGAGCGCTGCAATCGCTTTGCTAAGTGAAAACACTTTTAGCTACATTTCCAAATACTGAAATTATTAAATTACATACAAATATTTAGTGAAATATCAAAAATGTATATATATATATTATTTATTTATATAATAAAAATATACTTATTATTCAATTAATTGACAATGTAAAAAATACCAAAAATTCTTTTCAAACATGACTTGACACACACCAAGTGGACAGATACGTATTAGCTTCCTCTCTGATACTAAATAAACTAATGTTTAGTATTTCACTAGGAACAGCTAGAAATAATAAAAAACAGATTATTGTATGTACATAATGTGCTTTTATTGCAACATAATATAAAATTTACACATTAAAGCTGGTCTTAGAAGAATGAATATACCTATTTTATATTTTCCATATTTCATAAAATTAAGAATGCACAGGAAATATATCATAAAATGAAACGCTATTAGAATTAGAAAAAGATGTTTTAATTTATATACATTCTTACGGTTTCCATAATTTTAAAAGACCATCTTCGCTATATGAACATAAAAGATTCTGATGCGGATGATGCGTTAAACCTATAACATCTTTCTCATGTATCTGAAATGTGGAAATAATAAAAAATACAATAAAAAATAAATTATTAGTTTAAGAATAAAAATACTTACATTAAGTGTTCTTTCAAGTTTTCCTGATGATGTAGAAAAACAATAAAGAACAAGATCTTCACCAACACAGTAAATAAATTCGCCACGTGGACTTACAACAGTACATACGAAGTCACCTCCTTCTCGTTTTCCACTGGAAAATGATCTTACTATTTGCCCTTGCATATTCATAATTACAACTGTATTTGAACGATTACACACGACGAAATGTTCTGGATTTCGTGGAAGGACATGTATGCTATTAACAGTTAAATCTGCAGCTCCTAGGGACTTATATGTACCTATACATTCTGTTGTTTTTAAACTCCAAACTTTTACAGTTCCATCTGATGATGCACTGATCAATATAAATAAAAATATTTAATAACTGCTGTACAAAATAAAAGTAATTAAGAACTAATAAAATAGGTATTATACCTTATTACGTTATGTCCATCTGGGGCAAAAACTACTTCATTTACAAAGGAAGCATGCCCTCGAAATTCTTTTAAAGTTTTTCCAGATTTAAGTCCATGTATCCTATATTAAAGTATTATACTAATTATAATGTTTTTTATATATTATAATGTTTTTTTTAATGAATTTTTCTATAATTATTGCTTTTATATACCTTATAGTAGTATCAAATGATGCAGATAAAATTTGGCTGTTATCTCTACTGAACTGAAGGCATGTAACACCTTTTGAATGTGCTTTTTCAAATCTTCTTAAACATTGTCCACTTTGAACTCTCCACACTTTTATTTTACCATCCTGTCCACCACCAGCTAACATTTCACTATCACGACTAAAAGCCATTGATAATACAGCTTGCTCCATCATCATAAAATTGTCTTGAGCTTGATATTTTAAATCTTTCCTGATTTTACCAGTTGTGAAATTCCATACTTCAATAAATCCATCAACAGAACCAGTAACTAAATACTGACCATCTGGTGAAAAACGTGCACATTCTACGTGAGATTTTTGACCAAACTTAATCTGTTTTGAAAGTTGAGTAGGGTACTTCTCATCTTCTTGATCTCTCACTGCTGCTTTTCCTCTAAACAAATCAATCGTAGTACCAGGTGGAAGTAAACCTTGATGTTGTTGCCACTTTAATGCTTGTCCCAATAATGCAAGTAATCTACTTGATGGTACAACTGATACTTCACCAGCAAGAGCTGTAGCTATGTAAGCTCTTCGTTTCTCTTTTGTACTTCCATCAGGATATGCTTCACGTGGATCGAAATATGAACGTGCAAGTAAATTTTCTGTGCCCAAAAAATAGATATGATATTAAAAAAATATATAAGCAAAATAAAATTGTATGTAAATATAATATCTAATTTCTGTTAAATATATTTAATATACCTAGATGTATATATCTTTCAGGTTCTTGTTGTTTCATCATAATCATGGGATCTGTTTGCCTCAATAATGATCGAGCTGCTCCTAATTCTCTTAATTCAATTAATTCTAAGACAACCTATGGAGTATTATCATAAATATAAAGTTGATATTTATTAAAAATAACACAAAAAATCTTTTTGCTTAAAAAATCTTTTTACCTGTTCGTATAAGTCAATAAGTTTCTTATCTGGCAATTTTAGTGACTGTATAGCTTTTAATACTGTATCCCAATGCCCATTATTTATATCTGCTACAAAACCATCTACACTATCCACTGTATTCAATGATACACCTGTTTCTTCCTATAAACAAACAATTTTACTTTTATTGTGTACGTTTATTAACAAAATTCGTTGATATGATCCATTTGCTAAAGAGTATATTGTATAACAACGATAAATAGATACCTGTAATGTTTGTAATGTTTTGACAAGATTTGATTCTTTAAGATACTGTTGTATCAAACGAATTACGCTAAAATCAAACAATAACATATAAGTATTAAAAACACAAATATTCAAATTTTATTATACATAATTAATAATATAATAATTACTCTGCAGATTCAATTTCAATTGACATCTTTTACAATACTTCAAAAAAAAATGTACTGGAAAATAAATATTCCCACTTAATCACAATCAATCAGAATTAATAAAGAAAGACAATCTCATAATCTCATATAACGTTATGTCGTCAAACGATACAATCCTACCACTATCGAGTTATAGTTATTTTTCCGATTTTTATCACTAGATTAAAACAAATTTAAAAAGAACTGTCATTTCTTAGATTTATTAATTTTGATCCAGTTTTATGTAAGGAATCTTTACTACGATTTAGATATTTTTATTTAATAAGTTATTTTTAAAAGTATCGATACATCTACTCTATTTTTAAAATATATATTTGATATTATATACTTGCAAATCAAAATTATTTGAATTATTATCAATTATAAATGTAATTTTTATTAATGAAATATTGATTATTACCATTTTCTTATAAATGACAATAGTTTGCGCTATATCATTATGGAATAAATGTTTTACTATAGATATTCACTGCAACTTACTTCAAAACATTATATAGTAATCATGATAACAAGATTAAATAAATCTTTATTTTCCAGAAGTAATTTATAAAGAAATTTAATAAGAATGGTTTTAACACATATGTTCAAATCTCGTATTTTTTACGTACCAACCCACTCTTTCTTTGTTTACAGGTATGCATACATTCTTGATGAAACATTACATAGATATATAATTCGGTCATAGTATATCCGAATGAAATTTACCAATTTGTAAAACAATGGAAAGAATATATCTATTAGTTATTATTCAATAAATTCAAAGTATATATATATATATATATATTATCATAGTTATCTTAATCACATGTAATGCATTTTAAAATATTAGACTTCATTTTTGATGTAAAGAAATTAATCTTGTGAAGTGTATAATTCTGTATTACATTGTTCGACTCTTATTCTAACCTAACAGTGCATTTTATCTTTTTATATATTATTCTTATTTATATGAAATATTTACATTATATTATCGATCATTAAAAAATTATATAGCATTGGAATGCATATAATAACCCGATTATTAAAAAAATTGTTTTTTAATTAATTGAGGGTAAAACAGGATTATAGAATTTGAGTATTGAAAAGAGTTAGATATTATTAAGAAAAATTGTAAAACAAGATTATAAAACAAAATTGTAAGTAAAATCACTACACATTTTTATATCAGCAGTAAATTATGTAACAGTTACTCTTTTTTTTACAAAAATCTTGACATTATGTTACATTTTATAATGTTATCATTATTTAAAAGTGATAAAATCTAATATATGGTTTAATATTACCAAACAAAAATTTGTTCATATATTGACATCCTTTGTCTTTAAATCAAATTAAAAAAGGGAGGAATAAATGTTCAACTTATCTGTTTAATGTAAAAAAATTTCATTTTTGCTTAATTGTTATTTATGATCAGGTAATACTAAAAGTTGGTTTGTATTATGTTTAATATTTTCTTTATTTGTAGGTGTAAATCGTCTAGTATAAAAGTATCTAAATCCAACATGGTTCATCATAATCTTATAGAAAAGCGATACGATAACATAACTAAATCACCAAATGATAAAAGGGAATATAGAGGTCTTTTGCTTTCTAATAAAATGAGAGTTTTACTCATTAGTGATCCCACAACAGATAAAAGTGCCGCTGCTTTGAATGTGAATATTGGTAAAATCAGATATATAGTTATACTATTATTTTTTGAGTATAATGTAATTACTACCTTTATAGTTTTAAGCTATATTTAATTTTATATTATTTATCTTTATAGGTTATTTAAGTGAACCAGATGATTTACCAGGCTTAGCACATTTTTGTGAACATATGTTATTTCTGGGAACAGAAAAATATCCAGAAAAAAATGATTATAATAAATATTTATCACAAAATGGTGGTACTTATAATGCATCAACTTATATGGATCATACACTTTATTATTTTGATGTACATGCAGAAAAATTAAAAGGTGCATTAGATCGTTTTGCACAATTTTTTATTGCACCACTCTTTACAGAAGCTTTAACTGAGTTAGAATTAAATGCTATCCATATGGAATGTAAAAAAAATTTAGCAAATGATACATGGCGCCTTGATCAATTAGATAGATCATCAGCTGATCCAAGTCATCCTTTCTCAAAATTTGCTACTGGGAATAAGGAAACTTTAGATATAATCCCAAAGCAGAAAGGAATAAATGTACGGGAAAAATTACTTGAATTTCATAACAAATTTTATTCCTCTAACATTATGGCATTATCTGTATTTGGTAAAGGTAAGTAAAATATTTTATTTATTATTTACTCCACTAAAACATATTTAATATAGAATAAAATTATTATCTATTTATGCTCTTTTTATAAAATAAGAACTATTCTTATAAATTCTGTTCTATATTTAGAGAGTTTAGATGAACTTGAACAAATGGTAGTAGAGTTATTTTCTCAAGTGAAAAATAAAGATATTACAGTACCTACTTGGCCGGAACATCCTTTTAATTCAAAGCAACATTTTCAAAACAGGTGGTATGTTGTTCCAATAAAAGACATTAGAAATTTGTATATTATATTTCCTATACCTGACTTGCGAGAACATTATAAATCAGCGGTAATAACTATATTTATATTATTTCTTAATATATTAATTTATTGTTCTTAATCGTATAATAAAAATACATCCACTTTTTAAAATTTTTTTAGCCTGCACATTATATTTCACATCTATTAGGACATGAAGGGGAAGGATCACTTTTATCTTTATTGAAAGCAAAAGGATGGTGCAATTCGCTTGGTTCAGGTAAACGATTAGGTGCTAGAGGTTTTAGCTTCTTTGCTGTTTTTGTTGATTTAACAGAAGAAGGCATTCAACATGTTGATGATATTGTCCTCTTAACGTTCCAATATATTAACATGCTAAACAAACATGGACCAGTTGAGTGGATTTACAATGTAATTATTCATAAATCAATTATTATGTAATACAGATTTAAATATTAACACTTCGCCGTCGGAGAAGCTAACGTACTTATACCTTAGTTTGCAGCAGGAACATCCAATTACATACACGAGTTACAATGTTAATTATGAATTTTATATTTTAAAATATATATTTGTAAATTTGTGAAAACAATAGCCATAAAGTTACTGATATAAAGAGATAATAAACAACATAAAGTATTTGCTAATAAAAAAAACACTATGTATTCTGTTGGTGAAGTGTTAATCATGAATATATAAATATTTAATAAATTTAATAAAATAGCTGTTTTGTTCTGAAGGAATATAGAGACATCGCAAATATAAATTTTCGATTCAAGGAAAAAGGTTATCCTTGTGATTATGTCAGTGGTATAGCACAAATATTATATGATTATCCAATGGAAGAAATCTTAATAGCGGAACATCTTTTTCCGTTGTGGAAACCAGATTTAATCACATGGGTAATGGAATATTTGAAACCAGAAAATGTTAGAATTCATGTAGTTGCAAAGTTATATGAAGATATAGCTGACGAAACTGAAAAATGGTATGGTGTTAAATTTAAAAAAGAAAAGATACCACAAAATATAATAAGTAAATGGATTAATGCTGGTTTAAATTCGGATTTACAATTGCCACCAAAGAATGAGTTCATACCAGAAAAATTTGATATAAAACCAGCAGAAAGTACTGTGAGTAAACATTTGTGTAAACATTTCTATATTTAAGTACATATATGTATGTATGCATACTATGACAAAACAATTTCATTTTTTTTCTCTCTAGATATCCAAATTTCCAGTAATTATTGAAGACACTCCACTAATAAGATTATGGTTTAAACAAGATGATGAATTTCTTATACCCAGAGCTAATTTATTTATCGATTTCGTCAGGTAAAGTAAACTGTGTTGTCTACTTAATTCATATTTATATTAAAGATGTCGTTATACTTAAATATGATTACATTTTGCTTACAGTCCACTGGCATACATGGATCCTCTTAGTTGTAATTTAACATATATATTTGTATTATTATTTCGTGATGCTCTAAATGAATATGCATATGCCGCCGACATTGTTGGTCTTAAATGGGAGCTCACTAATAGTAAATATGGAATGACAGTAAGTAAAAACTATTATAAGTACATAATATATATAAATTTCATTTTTAATATTATACAGTATATATTTTTTAGCTGGGAATTGTTGGCTACGATGATAAACAACAAGTGTTACTGAATAAAATTATTGATAAAATGATCAATTTTAAAGTTGATCCAAAAAGATTTGAAATTTGGAAAGAAAATGTATGTGTTACTTAAATTTTTATGTATACTACTATGTTATTATTAATTTTCATCTTAATTCTAGTATATTAGAAGCCTGAAAAATTATAAAGCTGAACAGCCATATCAGCATGCAGTTTATTATCTTGCTGTTTTATTATCAGAGCAAATTTGGATGAAGGATGAATTACTAAATGCTACGTCTCGTAAGTCTATGCAAAAAAATTAAACATTTGGTTGATAAAGAAATAGATAAGAAATATCCATTATAAATTTTATAATTTATTAATTATATTTAATATAATTATGTTCGTATAATTTCATTTGTATGTAGATTTAACAGTTGAAAGAGTACAAAATTTCATCCCACAATTTTTAAACAAAATACATATGGAATGTTTAATACATGGTAACATAACAATGTCAGAAGCTATTGAAACTGCAAAGTCAATAGAATCAAAATTATCAAATGCAGTTCCTCATATAGTACCACTTCTATCTAGGCAGTTAATTTTACATCGTGAAATCAAACTAGAAGATGGTAAGTACATTTAACTTTTTATATTAAAAGTTTTTAAATAATATTTGTAGAAAAAAGGAAAGAAGAATTAATATTTTTCCTATATATATTTTCTAGGTTGTCAATTTTTATTTGAAGTAAAAACTAAATTTCATAGTAATTCATGTACGCAAGTTTATTATCAAACTGGTTTACAATCAACAGAATCAAATATGCTTCTAGAACTTTTAGCACAGATTTTATCAGAACCTTGTTTTACTACGTTAAGAACTAAAGAACAATTGGGATATATAGTGTTTAGTGGAGTTCGAAGAACAAATGGTGCACAAGGTTTAAGAATTATAGTTCAAAGTGACAGACATCCTAAATATGTTGAACAAAGAATTAACGCGTTTTTAAATTCTATGTTGGTTAGTAATTAGAATTTAAATATTACTAGATATATTTGTTTTCAAAATTTGCATTTAAAGTTAATTTATTTCAGCAATATATACCATCTATGACAAAAGAAGAATTTAATGCACATAAAGAATCACTAGCAATACGACGACTTGAAAAACCTAAACAAATGACTACTTTATCTGCCATATTTTGGAGTGAAATTATATCACAACAATATAATTTCGATAGAGCAAATATTGAAGTTGCATATTTAAAAACTATAACACAGGAACAAATACTAAAGTTTTATAAAGTATGCATATAATGACTGCATCACTTAGACTAACACTAATACAAGTATATTGAATTTAAACGTTTTTTATTTGTAGGAAATATTTCAAAATGACATTCAACGTAAATTATCAGTACATGTACTTTCTACACTAAAAGATGTAAAATTAGAAGATGAAAATGTAATGGAATCTAATGAATACATTTCATCAGACGGAACAAATAATATTGAACCAAAAAAAATTGATGATATCATATCATTTAAAATTAGTCAGTGTTTGTATCCATTATTGAAGCCATTCAGTGATATACCAAGAAAAGGCGCACACTCATCAAAATTATGAAGTGCTTAATAATAACTGTGAATATGTGTTTTAATAATGTCACTGCACCTGCAGATTGTAGTAAATATCAGGTAAATAAATGATTTTAACATACTCTGTTATATAAAAAACAATGTTTAAAATATTAAATAATCATTTAAGATATTAATTTTATAAATGCTGATGGATATAAAAGTAAAAGAGTAACTATAAAAAGTAGAAAGCAGTTGTAGTAAATGATAAGTAACTACATCACATATGTAATAAAGTCTATATTCAAATATACTCTATCAATAGTCCATAAGCATTTAAGTGAGTACTTAATAGATTAAGAAATACAAGTAGTTGTTTTATTATACCTCAAAATTTCTGTATACTCATAAAATTTTGTAAAAATAAATACGTAACTACTTCGAAGTTGTAACCTCAACTACAGGACCTTATACCAACTAATAGATGAGCTAAATGAACATTTTTTTGTCTATTACTTTCACTAAGTGCCCCTCGCCTCGACGCTTAAACAGCTCCTAAATCAGTGAAAAGCTAACAAATCAGAAAACAGTTGATAATTTTTAAGAATGCCAGAATAGTTACAGCAATAATGGCACCATACATTTGCACAGATCTCACTTAACACATTTAAGGTCAGAGAACAAATAAGATTGCTCATGCCCATTGTCCTAGTTGTTCCACAGTGCAAGTGCTGCACCATGCGATCAAATGCCAAAGGTGTTCCACGCTAGCATATGCAAGAACCTATAAAGTTAGAAATCTATTTGGTTCCACGCTAGCATACAAGAATGTATTTAGTCCAGTCACAAGTAGAGCCTATTTCATTGTACGATTCTATGGAAAAGTTCATACTTTTCTTTCCGAGGTAGAAAGTATGAGAATAACAAAATCTTACAATAATTAAACTTAGCTGCCGTAGAAAGTAAAATTAATTGTTTATTATATTTCTTTTTAGAAAAGAGAAGGAAATCTTTACTTTCAAACGATAATGGATCAGTGGAATGATGCAATAATTTTAATATATTCTCTATACACAGCTTTCTAGGTTTAACATTAAATTCACTTTCCTCGTGATAATATTTTTATTATAAAACCTGAATTTCACTTCAATAGTAATTTCAGTAGTTGTTAGGTTGCGAGTAATATTTCTGAGTGATGTATTTGTTTTGCATGTGTGTTCATTCATAAAGATGATAAAAAAGAGGTATAAACTAACTACAAACAAGATTTGATGTCATGACTATGTAATTTTTGTAATCCACGATTTTTATCCATTTTATTTTTATTATTGAGTAAAACTTATTAATTCTCTGAATTCTAATCTATGGAGGATTGGGATACATATTGACCCAATCGACTCGTGAAGCCAAGTAAAACTCGCCCGTGATTTGTAATAATAATAATGCCATAGCTTCTCGAGTAAAATCCTCGGCGATCCGCTTGACTTCTCCCTACGGAGGCAATTAGCATTGGATCCATATCCTGCCTATCCTATTCATGCTTCGTTGTGTACTGACAACCGGGTGCAATAGTCTTCACCCCGACTACAATCGGGGATTGTACGCCGCGCCATCTCATCCCTCTTCGATTACGATCGACGGGACGACAGTCTATGTATGCGGATACTAATTCAAAAGTGAAACCTTTTCACTTTTCACTTTTTCTAAATTAATATTTTGCTAATATATTTGTGAGATCTTTCTAAATAAAATGAGAACAAACACGATATAATTTGAATTAGATTTACTTATTGATATGTATTTAATTATCATTTATAAAGTAAGCAAATATGCTCCAAATCGTATCGTATTTGGTGTAATTTCAATTAAGAAAATGTAACGAACACGTTAGTAAAAATTTCATTCATCACAAATCAAAGATAAGAAAGTTTGATTTTTGAGTTAAGAAAGGCTCAACTTATCTCGTTTCGACTCTCAGTGTCTCTATCACTTTCATTCTTTTTGTCCTGTTCTAAGTTCAGTTTAGATTCTCAAAAGACTGTCAACTATGCATCAGGCTTCTAAGCTTGATCCCCGTTTATAAACAGAAAATAAACGACAACCAATACAGACGTATATGTTGTCGCAAACGTACAACTATAACCAGAATTGACTGTAGTGGTATCGGCAAATTTTTACAAATATAGTCGCTCATAAAATTATCTATTATTATAAATCGCTATTTGAACACTTATTGTCTATGTTTATATTTATTCCATTTACAATTCGATACAGCACAGGATCACAATATATTGAAAGATTACTATAAAATTATATTCAAAATTTACTTAAAAAATTAGTTACGAAGTTTACTTATAAAGTATCATAAAATTATAAAAATCTCACCTATGTGCTTTCACCATTTGTTACCTAGTGTTACTTTGAGATTGTTTTTACTACTTGATATCAGCGCCTTGTAGTGAACAATATAGGAGACTTTCTGTCCTCATATCTAGGCTTACCCCTATTACAAGAATGTCAGATCAGGACTTTGACAAATGGCGACTTTCATTAAATATATTCTATTACGTCAAAAATTCCTACTTATAAATTACTTTATTATAAAGATTAATAGCATTAAAATATACGTAAAAAATTCTACTTTTCAATTAGTTTATTACTCCTAAGGTTAAGGTCATGGGATGGAACCACGATGGCTGAAATTTATAAAAAAATTGAACCTTTTACAGAGATCAGGTTATATGAAAAGCGAACGAATATTGTTTAAATTTTAATGACTTTTACTTCTTAACTTACTTAGATGCACGTACAACTGTAGAACTACCCCTTTTCAGGCGTATGAGGACAATACGAAATATCTCAAAGAGGATTTTGAGTACTTGAGATCAGCGAAACCGAAGAGAATCAACTTGAAGAGAAGCCACAATTGACAGGGAAAAGATAGGATACTCGAATTTACATTTCGTAATGCGTTTTTAACGCCATCTAAACTGTTCAAAATATAATACTGAAAATAGAATTTGTAACGACATCTAGTAAGAAAGAATATATAACAACATCTATTTTAAGAAATAATATATTTATTAAAGAAAGCGATATAATATTTGGATATATGTATATATGTACAGAGGTGAGTAGATCTGATACGTGGATATATACCATTTCTCTAACATTCGTCCTGATATATAGAGTAAAACAGAGCATGGTCGTATTAGGTCTTATATATATATATATATATATATATATATATATATATATATATATATATATATATATATATATATATATATATATATATATATATATATATATATATATATATATATATATATATATATATATATATATATATATATATATATATATATATATATATATATATATATATATATATATATATATATATATATATATATATATATATATATATATATATATATATATATATATATATATATATATATATATATATATATATATATATATATATATATATATATATATATATATATATATATATATATATATATATATATATATATATATATATATATATATATATATATATATATATATATATATATATATATATATATATATATATATATATATATATATATATATATATATATATATATATATATATATATATATATATATATATATATATATATATATATATATATATAAGACCTAATACGACCATGCTCTGTTTTACTCTATATATCAGGACGAATGTTAGAGAAATGGTATATATCCACGTATCAGATCTACTCACCTCTGTACATATATACATATATCCAAATATTATATCGCTTTCTTTAATAAATATATTATTTCTTAAAATAGATGTTGTTATATATTCTTTCTTACTAGATGTCGTTACAAATTCTATTTTCAGTATTATATTTTGAACAGTTTAGATGGCGTTAAAAACGCATTACGAAATGTAAATTCGAGTATCCTATCTTTTCCCTGTCAATTGTGGCTTCTCTTCAAGTTGATTCTCTTCGGTTTCGCTGATCTCAAGTACTCAAAATCCTCTTTGAGATATTTCGTATTGTCCTCATACGCCTGAAAAGGGGTAGTTCTACAGTTGTACGTGCATCTAAGTAAGTTAAGAAGTAAAAGTCATTAAAATTTAAACAATATTCGTTCGCTTTTCATATAACCTGATCTCTGTAAAAGGTTCAATTTTTTTATAAATTTCAGCCATCGTGGTTCCATCCCATGACCTTAACCTTAGGAGTAATAAACTAATTGAAAAGTAGAATTTTTTACGTATATTTTAATGCTATTAATCTTTATAATAAAGTAATTTATAAGTAGGAATTTTTGACGTAATAGAATATATTTAATGAAAGTCGCCATTTGTCAAAGAAGTGCCAACAGATTTAAAGTCAAATGCCACCTCATTATGGTCTCATTATAGTCTCTCAATCCTCAATCTTATTAAATTTTTGTCTTAATATACAAATAAAAGGTCAAAAGATTTTCAAAATTTGTCAATAGTAATACACAACATAAGGCAAACAATTCTATATATGTATATGCATATATAGGTACATATTATATACTTATATGTATATGTTATAAATATATTATCGTTAATTTAAGAAAAAGTCGAAAAATTTTAAAGCATATTTATTGAAATTTCTACCATTTCAGAAAGGTATTGTATGAGTCAAAAAATAGAAAAACCAATATTATCAGGTCAACGCATAAAGACCAGAAAAAGAGGTATGCATCAGAAAATATGAGATTTCTTAGGTAGTATATTTAATGAAAATTATAATGAAGAATTTTTTTAGATGAAAAAGAAAAATATGACCCTATGGGATTTCGAGATGCGATTTTACTTGGTTTGGAAAAGGCTGGTAACGACTTAGATGCAATTTCAAAGTACTTGGACGCAGCTGGCTCTAAATTAGATTACCGCAGATATGGAGAGGACCTTTTTGACATCTTAATAGCTGGTGGACTTTTAGTTCCAGGCGGTTCTATTGCTCAAGATGGTGATAAACCAGTAAAAACCACTGCTTGTGTTTTTGAACAACCAGAAGATATGGAATCTATGCGAAATTTTGAACAAGTGACGTATACTGTTCTATGTATATTTAAGCTGTCATGATATGTACTTTAACAATGGCTTTGAAAATAACTTTATTTATAGGTTTTCATCAAACTTATGAGACGTTATAAATACTTGGAAAAAATGTTTGAGGAAGAAATGAAAAAGGTATTGGTTTTTATGAAAGGCTTCACTCCTAAAGAAAGGATAAAATTAGCTAGAATGACGGCTCTGTGGATATCCAATGGTTCTGTTCCACCTACTGTTTTATCAGTTTTAATTAATGAACATCTGGTTAAAGACAACTTAGCATTAGACTTTTTATTAGAAGTTTTTGTCACTTGGAGGCAGGAGAAAGGTCTATCCAGTTTAATGACTGCTTTGAAAAAAGGAAATATTGAAGGAAGGTATGAGAAAATTCCAAACTTTATAAAGTTCATTGTTATATCTATATCAGGTTTTTTGTTTTATTCTCATTACTTTTTCTTTTTTCTTTTTTTTTTTTTACATACTGATCAACAGGTTAATGGAATTTGTACCGCCTAATAAACGAACTGAAGAATATTTTCGATCTGTATTTGAAGCTGTTGGTCTTGCAGACATTGTAAAATTACATAAAGCTCAAGCAAGTCAAGAAGCAAAACGGGACTTGCAACAACTGTTATTGGATGATTTGGCTGATAATCGTCCTTTGAAAGATATTATACTTGATCTCAAAGAAATGGCACAGAAGAGTGGTATTCCTGAGCATGAAGTTATTGGCCTGGTAATTATAGTTTTATGATATTATTATATTACATTAGAATTAAATAAAATTGTTAACAATGTTTGCAGATTTGGGTTGTAGTAATGGGTCAAGCTGAATGGAATAAAAAAGAAGAATTAGTGGCTGATCAAGCACTGAAGCACTTAAAAATATATACTCCACTGTTTGATGTTTTTACAACCACTGCCAGATCTGAGCTTGCACTTCTTCTGAAGGTTCAGGAATTTTGTTATGAGAATATGAACTTCATGAAAGTCTTCCAGAAAATTGTTTTACTATTTTATAAAAGTACGTTTATAATGCTGACACATACATTTATTAGTAATTTCTTTGTTTGTGTCCATTTTCTGTTTA
This sequence comes from Bombus impatiens, assembly GCF_000188095.3. NCBI lineage: Eukaryota > Metazoa > Arthropoda > Insecta > Hymenoptera > Apidae > Bombus > Bombus impatiens. The sequence goes on along the minus strand of NT_178298.1, from coordinate 62,099 downwards.
ACATATTTTATTTTAGCGGATGTAATATCAGAAGAAGTGATTTTGAAGTGGTATAAGGAAGGCCATTCTGTTAAAGGAAAAATGATGTTCTTAGATCAAATGAAAAAATTCGTTGAATGGTTACAGAATGCTGAAGAAGAATCTGAATCAGGAGAAGAAGAAGATTAAAAATACAGAAGTATGTTTAATCAAGGTTTACAGCTTTGTTTTTGACTTTATATTATTTTTATATTTCAGAATAATATAAGCTTCATTATCAAAAAATAATATATTTGGATTACATCCAAAATTTTTGGAATGGATCAAAATATGAACTGCAATTGGACTGTATTGACAAATGGAAATTTTGATAAAATAAAGTTTGTATCATTCTGCGATACACTATATCAATATACAAATACATACAGTTTTTTAATCGTTAATGAATAAAAAACAATACATTACCATCTGATTAACGAGGAAGATAAATTGTAAAATTTACAGTGTCTTTAAATTGTATTACTTTAAGAAAAAATATTTTGTGTTACATTTTTATAACACCGCTGCAAAATATATACAGAATAACAAGTTAATGAAGAAAAGATCTTTATCCCTGTGTATGTATAATTTTCAAACCCACATTCTTTGTATGATAATATTGTACTAGTTTCTAGAAAATATATTGTCAGGTGGTGTTTAATATTTGAATTTTTTATGAATCCTGTTTAATTTCCTATAATATTAATTAATTTATATAAATAAAAGCAATTAACTAGAAACAAGTAATTTCTTAATATATATAATTGGAATTCATTTTTTATTTCTTTAAAAATTTTATTTTTGTATATTATAAATATAAGAATTATATAAATTATTATTATTCATTGCATTTAGGTTAATGCACAATAAAATTCTATATACATTGATAAATAGATAATTTATTTTAATGTAGATTGCAAGTAAATATTCCTACACATATATACTTTTACATTCATGAATGGCAAAAACAATAAAGATGTAATTATTACTTGTTTTTAACTGTTTTCAGAGAAGATTAAATGTTACATGTACAATTACAGGTACATATTAGATTTGTGATTTGTATTTATGGAGTTTCATGTTAGCAATTGGTTGTTTTTTAATAAGTGTCTTTCCTGCCATATAAGGTATTAAAATTTCAGGGATTCGAATACGCATATGTTTTGTTTGAAGTGTTTCACAAAGTGCTATCAACATGCGAGGTATAGCACATGCAGTTCCATTCAAAGTATGAACATGTAAAACTTCTCCCTTATTTGTCTTATATTTTATACCAAGTCGTCGTGACTGATAATCTGTACAATTACTACAACTAGATAATTCTCCATATAATTTTCTTCCAGGCATCCATCCTTCCATATCTACTTTCCTAAATATATAAATTGATGATGTGACATTAAGAAATTTAAAATCTAAGTATTTCAATATATAATGTAATATTATACTACTGTATACCTATATGCTGGAGACCCTAAATCATGAGCTGGCATATCAATTATTCGAAAATATAAATTTAATGAAGAAAATAAATCTTCTTGAATATTCAGAAGTTCTTGAAACTGATTTTCTGACTCTTCATGTTTTGAACATACAAACATTTCAACTTTTGTAAATTGATGAACCCTTATATGAGTAGATAAAATTATTTATTAGAAATAATATTTATGTAATTGTTATACTATTAATATTGAAACAGTTGTTAGATATATTATCATATTAATAAAATATATTTAAAAATATATGTAACATGATTTTTTACCTGTATATACTTCTCTCATGCATAAGATTAGATATTTCAGCCCTAAAACACCTGCTTACAGCAGCCATTTTTAGTGGTAAATCTTCTGAACTAAATATAGTATTCATTACTTTATAAGCTAAGGACATTTCTGCTGTTCCAGATAAACTATAGTTCCCTCCATAAAAAGGACTTAAATTATATACAAGCTGTCTTCCATTATCTATTATCAATCCACATCTTTCTATAACTTCAGTAGGGATAATATCAGGTACAGAAACAAGTTTAAAGCCATGTTTCATTAACTTCCTGACTGTAAAATGAATTAATGCTTCTTCTAATTCTGCTAGATCTCCTAAGAACAAGTAACCTCGTGTTCCTATTAAGGGCCCCAATTGTTTACTTTTTAATGCCTTTAAATTTGTAACTAATGTTGAAAATTCTTGTGGTTCAAAATCAAATTCTGGATTATGCCCGCATTCTTTTAAAATTTGTGGTTCTTCGCCATAAGATAATACTCTTGGATCTGTTTGATTTGGTATTTTATTTAACTCATGCAAAAGAGCCTTCTTTAACTCCGGATTTTTTGAAAGTTCAAGAATTTTATCAATATCTCCAATACTTTTCCTTGCTGCTATATTATTAAAAATAATATCTCGATTACATGAATCACATAGAAAATCAATATTATATTCGGGTTCTGGAATATGTGTTATTGCGTCTACATTATATTGTGTTGACTGTGTCCTATACTGTAAAGAATATATATGTTAATTATATAATATAATATAATATATGAAATATATAAAATAATATATGAAAAGAAAAATAAACCAAATACTTTTATACATTATATACATATGTAAACAAAATACATTATATACATATGTAAACAAAAATAATAACATACCAAAGTCTTTGTATAAAACTGAGGATATTTAAGAAATCGACTAAATTGTTTCTTGAACCACATTTTAAAAGTAAAATAATATTAATTATAAAATACATATGTGCATCAAGTATACGCCAATATATCCCTATGTTGGTAGTTAACCTATGATACACATTTCTCTTTTTTGATGCATATGCTATTTATAAATGTTTATTAGGTTTGAAAATTACTTTAAGACACCTTGCTGTATAGATAATTACGCTATTATCAACATTTATAATATTATTAAAAAAATAATTTATTTCCCGTTTTCACATAACATAATTATATATTTGCTGTTCTGTAATTCGATAAGAGACACATTTGTTATTCCTCAAGCCTGAAAAACTGTAAGTAATGATATTATTACACTATTTTATAATACTTTATGATTTAATCTTTTACTTCATTTATGATTAATAATAAATAATCAAAATCCGATAATCAATATCCATCATTTATAGTAATGTCAAATTTGTTTAAAATAAAACCGAAAATAAATTCTTTTATTTAATATATTGTAAAATTTGCACAGTTTATTTTAATATTTTCTGAATGATATATTCTTCAATAAAAAGCATAACTTAACTTTCTCAATTGCTACTTTGTTAACATGCAATTAAAAATACTCTAATTCACTAATTACAGATAACTATGATTCCACGAACATTAATAAAAAATTGGATTTCTTTACGTCATTTTTTTCATAAACATTATACAATCCAATATAAGGCCAAAAACATCAAGTACATTGGTTTTGGTATATTCACAAGTGTTTTGGTTTATAGTACTTCAGGAATCACAATATTCGCAGCACAAAATGAGTTGGATATTAAAAAATTTATGGCACAACCTATTACTGACATAAAGAAATTAAAGAAGAAAGATGATATGAAAACAAAAATGGAATTGTTAGTGATGAAAACTCAAGCAGACTTTTGTAAAGCTTTAGAATCCTTAGAAGAACCAGGCCATTCTTTTAAAGTTGACAGATGGGTTAGGAAGGAAGGTGGTGGAGGAATTACTTGTGTTTTGCAAGATGGAGTTGTTTTTGAAAAAGCTGGAGTAAATGTATCTGTCGTTACTGGTATGTTACCACCAGGTGCAGTACAACAAATGAGAGCACGTGGAAAAAAAATGGGAGAGGGATCTGTACCATTCTTTGCAGCTGGTGTAAGTGCTGTAATTCATCCTCGAAATCCCATGGTTCCAACAATACATTTCAACTATCGTTACTTTGAAGTAGAAGATTCAGATGGTTCAATTCAGTGGTGGTTTGGAGGTGGCACAGATCTTACACCTTATTACTTAAATGAGGATGATATAAAACATTTTCATAGTACTTTAAAAGCTGCATGTGATCAATATGATCCTTCATATTATTCAAAATACAAAAAATGGTGTGATGATTATTTTTTTATCACACATAGAGGAGAACGTAGAGGAGTAGGTGGTATCTTTTTTGATGACATTGATACTCCTAGCCAAGAAGAAGCATTTCAATTCGTAAAATCTTGTGCAGAAGCTGTTATTCCTTCTTACATTCCATTAGTTGACAAACATAAAGATGATGGATATGGATATAGTGAAAGACAATGGCAATTATTACGTAGAGGAAGATATGTTGAATTTAACTTAATATACGATCGTGGTACAAAATTTGGTTTATATACACCTGGTGCAAGATATGAAAGTATATTAATGTCTTTGCCTTTGTCTGCAAATTGGCAATATATGCATGAACCAAAACCTGGTTCAAAAGAAGCAGAACTTGTTGATGTATTGAGAAACCCTAAGGAATGGTTGAACTAATATAAATAATATCCTTTAATGAAACTATCATCTCTTAACTTAAAGCTGTAATTTGTAGCAGTAATTTTGAATGATACAATTAATTACCTTTTTCCTATTTTGTTTACAAGTATTTTGTACAATTCTGTACAAGTGGAATGTTAATGAAAAAAATGCAAATTAAAATATAGAATAAGGCCATATTTTTAAACCATTTAAATATATTTTCAAGTATAAGAAAAGAGTTACATGTATAAACTTTATATTTAATGAATTAAATACTGTATAAACTAAATTATGTATAAAAATTGTACCTATTATTTTAATATACTTTATATGAAAGTAATATTCTTATACATTATAACTCTATACAGTCTAGGTGCTCATATGTGCACGTATTATATCTTTTAATATTATTTTAAACATTGTATACCTTAAATATAATAATATGGATATTCTCAAATTATTTTAGATGTATAAAAAGACAAATGATGACAAATTTGATGTGTTCTCAAATTTATTTAGTAAAATATTCAGTCTTAGAGTATATATTATAAATTACATATGTAATCATGAAAATAATAACAAAAATTTATTGTACAAAAAATCATTGGTGGAAATTCAATTAAATTAAATATAAAATATTCTTTAAATCTAAATGATATATGATGGAAGCAGATTTCAATAGATGTAATGATTTCAGTTATGTAATTCTTGATCACTCTTTTTATAGAACAATATATTTACAAAGCAAAAAAAGGAAGAGTATTTTAAAATTCACAAAAATATCGAGTTGTTTGTATTAATTATGTACAATTTTCTCTGAATAAATACATATCCAACAAACAATTTAATGAATGTTTCATATATATATATGTGTATGTATATATATATATATATATATATATATACACACGAATAAAAATGAATGAAAGATATTCGACATTTAAAAGAAGTAAAAAGATTAGTAGAGATGTAGAAACAGATGAAACATTTTTGTAAAACATTTTTATGTATAGGAACTATGTTTTGTAGATAAATTAATAAAGCAGAGTAAGATAAGTATTTCTTCAAATATTATAAAAATGTAAATATTAGCAAAAAATTATTTTACTCTGTTAGACGAGATTCCTATATGATATAAATATGTTACGTGTTTTATATAAGCAAAACTAGATTAAACACTTGTTTCTTTTTTTACTATTTGTAGATAAGTATTCGGATTATTTAAGTGTGCTTTACTAGTTTCAATATTCTGTATATTTTGTTGTCTGTTTAAGCTCTCTACTTCATTGTTTGAATCTAAATTTTTTACAATATTACAAGAACTGTGCATAAGTGATGTCATATCAATCATAGAACTGATTAATTTTTGTTTAGATCTCAATTCATCAGTGCACACATTAGAGGCACATTCAGTATTTCTTGTAGGAGTAATATATGTAGTCTGCATTAATTTATGTAAATTATCTTTAACTGCACTATTTACTTTAGGGAAAGGTGATTCTAATTTGTTAAATGATTTTTGAGATAGGCGACTTTTATCACATAAATTTGAATTTGTAATATTTTGTAAGCCTGTAAATGATTTCAGATATTCGCATTTTTTTAAACTGGTAAGGGATGTGATGTCGTTTAATGAATTACAAAAATTATTCCTTAATGGTTTCACAGTTTCTATTGGAAGACAGTGCATGCTATTAGAATGAGTTAACCATTTTGAAGTGGCATTAGACCGCCGTTCTTCTACTCCATGAAATTCATTCATACTTTGACAGTCTTTTTTTAACCATTTTGGGTTCATAATGTTATCTACAGTTTCATAAACTTCTGGTAAATTATGGTCGCTTTTTTCACTAGTCATCTGAGTAATAGATTCTATTTCCGAGCTATATTCTAAACTACATTGTTGTGAAACACTTTGCAGATGTTTTTCTTCATCAGTTTTGATGTCCATGTCTGAGTCATGTAAAGTTATACTCAGTAATTCTACTTTTTGGCAATTATTCCTCGCAGAGTTTGATACTGTGTTTAAGGAATCGTGTAATCTACAGTTATTATTAACTTTTCTTACATTTCCAAAAAGACCTTCTTGACCAATAACAAATCGCACTGGAACATTTCTTTCCTCTGAGATACTACCACCGCTATCTGAGAGTATATTAACGTTTTTAATGTCATTTATTGGATTTAACTCAACATGGATATTTGTATTATTTACTTTTGCACTGCTACTTAAGATGGTTTGGTCTATATTACTATCTAATTTTGTAGTAGATCGTGGTACAGAAATGCAACTACCAGCATCACTCATAGCACCACCATCACCTTGTTTTCGAGGACCAAGATTATTATTTTTTGTATGACGACGTTGTTTTCTAAAAAATTTTCTAGCAACTCCACTTTGATGAGGATTATAAAACATTTCAACACAAGTTGGTTCAATATATGTTGTTACGGAATTATCAGATCTGTATTGCTGTCGATGTAATACAACTAAGTTCACATTGGTCATTTTTCTACCAACAGGTGAAACTTCTTGACTGGTTATAATATCTGTAACTTTAAACGCATTATAAGTTTGCGACCTATTGGTGTATCTGGATGAACCAATGGAATTTGAATCAGATGTAACTTGAGTAGCCTGAGAATTAGACATTGGAGGTACCAAATTTTGTACTAATGATTGCGTTGCTATTACAGGATTTGCATCAGAGATACTTCTTGTTCGACAACATTGATTTTTTCGTTTTTGAAACCAACAACCCATTTTTAACCATTGTGACCTAACATCATTTCGTGCAATTCCATAAAAAAAGAGGATGAAAATTCCAAGTGAACTAGAAAAAAGGGAATATAAAGTAGCAAATATAGTTTCATCAAACGAAATGTATGCACTTAATGGCTTTGTTATAGCTGCTGCTGCAGTAATCCATGATATTAAATATAAAATTAAAATAATAATTTGACCCTTTAGTTGAGTTATTTGAGAATGTTCTGAGTCGTCAATATCGGATAAAACAGTCTGTGCACTGCGTGCACTATTCCTGCCTACAGAAAGATTTGTATTTGGTTCCAATAATTCTAAATCCATATTTTCCGTTGCTTGTGTACCTTCAGACAACTGAGCATTCATATCAACATTTTGAATTGAACATTTAATGAGTAAATGAAAAATAGATAAATATACAATTAGAAATCCAGCTGGAACAAACAATGCAACAAGAGCAGGAGCAGTTGTGAGAAAACAATATGAATATCCAGCGTATTCTCGTAAATTTATTGCGCCAGATATACCACAAATGATCATAGCTATACCCCAGCCAACTAGATACAGCCCTAATAATGGTTTCGGTATTGGTGGATCTTGAAGTTCATTATCCGGAATATCTTCGAGATTTGGTTTAGATAATTTTTTATACATATTGCTGTAAACAAATTAACCTTTTAATATTTGTTCATTGTATAGTTTTTATAAAATGTAAAGATTAATTATATACCTTGCAAATACTGCCATCCATAATAAACAACATAAAGACAAGTAATGTAGAATAAGACCAACACCTTGACAAATTGGTATATTTTCTGTTTGGTAAATACCAATACTATAAAAAAATGATAATAATGCCATAGCAAACCAAGTATTAATAACACAATGTTTTGCTTTTTTAGGCATAGCAATTGATGTGTAACAGATAATGTATGTAACAGACATAATAACTAAACATGTTACTGTTGCAATACTTCCAATATATATTGCTGGATTTGAATACCTAAATTTGGCGCCACTTATGCTGAAAATAGAAGTATTACAAATTAATTCATAAATATAAAAATTTATTAAATACGTACCTGTTACCATTGTAATCAAATGTAGAAGTATCTTGTAAAAGGCCATAATATCCCAATCTATTGCAATGAAATACTATTAAGTTGTTTAATACATTTCTTAAATAGCAACCATCATTTGTCCAGCCTCCTGATTTATTTAATGTTTCATCCCAAACTACGGGTAATAATTTTTTTCCGGCATAGTAGTATAAAGGTGCCTTTAGCATAATGTATACAGGCTCAGTTAAATTTTGTATTGACATTCCATCTGAAAAAAGATTCATATTATTATATTATTTTTACGTTTTAAATAAGCATTTTTGATGTTAGTTTTAATTACATACATAACTTGCTTCCAATAACACATGATGGAATATCCATATTATCATTGTTAATTATTTTAGGAAACAATCTACTATTGCTATATACAGAAATCATTAATTGATGAGCAGTAACTTCTTGTGAATATTGTAATAAAGATGCAGGTAGGTGTATTGATGCTTCAATTATTTTATCTTTTATATTAATCGGGGATGTTCTATTGTTTGTTGTACATTGTAAAAATCGTATTTCTGGATTATTATTGGAATACCATGTACATATTAATCCTGTAAAACTATCACGTTTCACTCTGAATTCTTCTAGTGCCATGTTTTTCTTGTAAAATTGTATAGATGGAGTAAATTGTATAATCTTTTCTACAGCTTTTATTAGTCGCGTGCAAGATTTAAAGGAAATTTCAGCTTTTTTTAAAATATTCTTTGGTACATTGATCAGAGTACTAATGACATCAATTAACATAGAACCAAGTTCTTTTTCTTCAGTTACAAAATTTAAGTAATTTTCTATAGTTTGAGTTATGAAATCAACTTCAATAGGATCGGTTATTTTTATGGTATTTCCTGTATAATTTTTGAATTTCTTCGCACTTTCTAATAAACTGATCCTTGTAAGTGAAAGATTAACTTTAGAAAATTGTTCTAAACTTTTTGTTATATGTGATATGTAAGGACATAATTCTGTGTTTAAATTCTCCCAATATCCTGTAATATTGCATTGATAAGAAGCTTTTAAAGGCATTTGCATTAAACCTGATAAGTGGTTGCCTTCGCATGGTAATTCTGCCCTCCATCCTACTATAGTTTTTGGCCATGTATAAATACCTTTATTATTTTTAGTTACTGTAACATAATAATTTATTAGACTTATATTAAAATTTGAAGTATACATTTTATTTTACCTGCTAGAGGACAATAACGAGTTTCTTCAGAGATAACTATTACACTGATTGCTTTTGTTCTATTACCATTTACAGAAACTAACAAACAATTCCATTGGCCATTGTGTTCTTCTTTAACAGGAACAATACTAAGAGAACTATAAAAATTATAATTTTATTATGCATATATATAAATGCTTTGATTTACGCTACATGTATTAAATGCTAAAATACCTGTCCACAATACCACTATCTGCAAGATATCTGTTATCCACTTTAATATTAGATAAACTTTTTTGTGGATCTAGAAATGTATTTAAATCTACAGTTTCAGAAGTAGTATTAGGATACCACAACCAACTTAGTCTTGCATTTCTATCTTCTGTTATACTAGGTGCTCTGCATTTTAAAGTTATAGAATCTCCAGCAAATACTACTTGATTATTAACTGGCCGAAGTTCAATTGTGGGAGGTAACCACTGACATTGAATATTTTCTGAATACTTCAATTTTTTCACAAATTCACCTTTGATATTTATAGGTGATACACATTTTGGGGCAGGACTGAAATATTTCAAAAGCTTATTACACTATGATACACATTATACCCTATATAATTACTAAATCTCTATTTTTGTATTTAAAAGATATGTTACTTTAATTTAATAGAACTGTTATGAATCCAATTACTAAACCAGTATAATTCACAGTCACATCTCCATGGATTGTTAGATAAATCTCTGAAATATAAATTAAAATTTGAGTAACTTTATTCAATTTATATGAATTCATATATTATATTTAACTTACTTACAACTGTTTTAAAGATTTCAGACCATAAAAAGTACCCTCCATTAAAGTTGTTAATTTATTTTCGTTTAACTTCCTATAATATATTTTTATAGATCAGTGTTTTTTTTTTTTAAATACTCATGAGTATAATTATACGTATATATGTGCACACATGTACGCACGCACACACATAACCGGTAAAACAAATATAAAGAAAGTAAATAAAAATTGAAACTAGAGACTCACTTACAAGCGCTCTAAAGCCAGTAAATTATGAAATAATGATGGTTTCACCACACTTATGTTGTTGCCGGACAAATCACTAATAATCAAGTAAATAATATGTAAGATAAAAGAATATACATAAAAATATACATCAATATATTTTACAAAATCTGTAAACTTACAGCCTTTTCAAATTTGGCAACTTGCTAAATGTATGAGCATCTATAGTTGAAATTTGATTTTTACTTAAATCCCTGAATAAAAATTGAATATATTTGTAGCATTAATATATTCAATAATAACTAATGTATGATTCATAATAATAACAAATATATTAATATTCTTACAATCTCTCTAAATTTCCAAGACCATCAAAAGAATTTTCACCAATAAAAGTTATATCATTTTGCGATAAGTTCAAACGTTTCAAATTTGTCAAATTCTTAAATATGTTAGCTTCAATAGCATAAATATCATTCTTGCTCAAATCTCTGAAATATATTAAGTAATTAAAAATATTACAACTAAAAATAAGTATTACTCTGTGTGCTATAGAATAATTCATAATAGTACAATTAGTATTATAATCTTACAATTGAACTAATTCCACGCTGACACTATCAAGATTGATATCCCTAATGTTCTGCAATTCATTACTACATTTAATTCGTAGCCATTCTGCTTGTGCACCAAGTTTACATGTGCAATACTTTGGACATGTCTGGATTGTTTCTCCTCTTGTTTGAATTAAAATTAAAAACAATAAAATAGCTCTCATTTTAAAAAAGGCAGATTTTTACCTAAAGAATATCAATTTTAATTAATAAGAAAATCGAAATTAGTAACTTAACAAATTAACGTTTACAAATTTTTTATAAAAGCAAATATTTTAAGTATAAACATTGAAAATATATAAAACATTGATACAATTATTATATATTTGAACAGAATTTAAAATTTCAAGCAAAATTCTTGTAAAACTAAACATATAACTTTCATTCATAATTTACAATATTTTAATATAAGAATGAGAATAAATAATAGAATAATTTCATGTAAGTATAAACAATGAATTTATATATAAACGTTAAATACTTACGACTATGAAAGGAATTTTATTTATCATATTGTTTTAATGTTATACGCCATATATTATGATTATTTGATAACTGTAAACATAATTATAAGAGAACAAGCTTACGGATATTTGTACACACTTCCCATAACAATAAAAGACAACTTACGAATTGTCATAGTCATAAACTATTGACTATATACATGCATATCTGTATCTAGAATTAATTATAGGCTGATTTTCACATATTACGTATATATTTTAAGAAAGAATTATTTTTGTTTTATTTGTTATAATACAGCTTTAAAAGATCACTTTTGAGATGTAAATTATAAGGTAGATGTGTAAAATATCACAGTAATGTTACACACAGTAATAAAGATTTAAGTTGTTTTGAAAAATAACAATTTTCATAAGGATTCGTCATAATAGTTGAATCTAACCTGTAATTGCTCTTTAAATATTGTTGATGAAGTAAAGTATTTAATCATTAAATATCAAATATATATATATATGTAAAAGTCTGTAAACATCAAGCAAAAAGGTGAAAATATACAATTGGAAACATATTTTGTAAAAAATGTCTGCCTTTTTGTTTTATACTTTGTTTTATATTTTAATGTCAGGATGTATCATATATCCACCTACAGAATTTGTGTCAGCCGGCCTAACCATAAAAGATATATTTTCGAATTTGTTAGGCAGTGAAAATGAATTTTTTGTGCAATATCACATAAGAAAAAGTGTCATTACGTTACTTATATATTCTATGCTCCCGTTTGGTAAATATACTTATTTTTCTCTTATTCTAAATGTTGTACTGCTTGTTAAAATAAGTTTTTCTTTTAATTAGGTTATGCGTTTGGTTTAATTCTGTTTGGACACATAGACGCTGTCAATGTATTATTAAGTCATGTCAATTTATGGTCAATTTATGTTACTTGTTCTATATTGATACCACTATATACTTTATCTAAAATTTTAATATGGTCGATGAATAATTGGAGCAAGCATCCTATAGCGAAAAATCTTGCAGTTTACTGTAACAGCAATAACAATAATAACAGTATACCATGGACTACAGTAGCTTCTGATATTAATGTAGAATATCAAAGGTTATATATTAAACTGAGAAGATTATTCTTGTAATATATTACTCCTGAAGATAATTCAATCATTAATATTTTATTTTAGAATAGATAAGATAATACTTACTACAAATAGTATAACATGTGTAATAGCTACTGATAATTGGATAATTAAAGTTCTACCTTATACAGTAATGGTTGCCCATCAGAGTGATACAGCTTTAATAGTTAACAGAAGTGACACTCATGAAATGTCACCTGTGACAAGAGGAGAAGTTCAGTTTATTAATATTGAGGTATATTTTGTTATTCTAAATTAGTCTTTACCCTAGGAATTTTTGATTTTTTATTAGGACTTTACCTCTCATTAATTGAAATTCCATTGATGTGTAGGTAAAACCTACTAGAACAGGATCACAGCCTTTTGACATACGATTAAATGTATTTGATTTTAAAAATCTGCAAGACAAAGTCTCTCGTCCCATCACTATATTACAAAACATTAAATTTCATAAAACTTTACTTGATAAATTCATTGATAATTTTAAAGAACATGTACAAGAAAATCCACATTATGGATATGCAGAGGTATTTTATTTACTTTTTCACAAATTTAATATTTTATTTCAATAAATAAAATCTAATTATAATATAAAAATGTTTGAAGGAATTAAGTCAATGTATAGGATGTATGCAAGCTTTATCAAATGTAAAATTACATAAACAATGTAGTAGTGGTATAGGAAGTGGAAATCCTGAAGACTGCATGGTATGTTACTGTCGTCCAATGTGGTGCATAGAATGTATGGCAAAATGGTTAGTATGTGATATATACATTTATTTAATGTAGGTATATTATTAAAAATATTTATTATAGGTTTGCATCAAGACAAGATGAAAATGCACCTGAAACATGGTTATCTTCTAAATGTACTTGTCCAGTATGCAGAGCACGATTTTGTATTTTAGATGTATGTCTTATACAGTCAATTTAAATATAAAACTAATATTTTAATACATGATTATATTTTTAAAGTTATCTTCGTTACATAAGATATTTTACCTAGTAACAGCAAGGAATAATAATAATAATAATAATAATAGTAATAGTAATAATAATAATAATAATATTAATAGTAATAATAATACTAATAATATTAATAGTAGTAGTAGTAATAATAATAATAATAATAATAATAATAATAATAATAATAATAATAACAACAATAATATAACTATATTGGAGTAAATGGGCAGAAAAAGTAAGCAGTAAAACAATATAATGGCTAAATCATATCTTTTACGATTCATTGTGATATGTGATATAAGGAATATTAATTTTACTTACTAAAGTTTTTATTAACATATTGATACCTTAAACATAATATTATATTAGGAAATCAATAATTACATAATCCTATATATTCTAGTAAAGTATATAAAATTACTGACAGTAAAAGATACGTTTGATATTTATTAGAAATAGTTTGAAATTAAGTATGTCGTATATTATTATACCTTGATTATAATGTTAAAGTGTATGGCTAATAGGGGTGTGCAAGATTCGGCAACTAAAACTTCAGGATGGGTTAGAAAAATTCAGGTATGATCAGTTCGAGAATTGATGATCAAACTATTAAGCGAAGACAGAAACGTCTGTTTACTGCCAATCCGATTCGATTTCAAATTGTCGATTTGCCCGAGTCAGCCTGAATTTCCCCGACCCATTCCGAAGTGGTATTTTGAGATTTCGCACACTCCTATTGTCTAATACCATGGAAACATTAGGTATGTCAATATTTATGCAACCATTAATCGGGGAGCAATATTCATAGCCATAAGTTCTTGGAAAAGTAATTTCGCCGCATATGGTAGCCTAATTTGAGAAATTTGTGTTTTGTTTTTACATCCTTTGCATTCAAATGTATTATTCCTCAAATTGGCTATTGCGATTAAACCACAAAAGTTACATATATGTATCCGATATGGATCTGATACTTCGAATAAACGTTCTCTTAGAAATTGTGCAGCTCCATGGGAAATTTGACAATCACGTTCCATTTCACCAAATCGTAAACCTCCATCTCTGAACATTACATATCAACATATGAATATTAATATGAATAAATAAATATGAAGAACAAAAGAAGTATGTATAATTTACCTTGCTCTTCCTTCCATAGGCTGTCTAACTAAAATTTGTACAGGTCCCCGAGCTCTACTATGAATTTTATCATCCACCATATGTTTTAAACGTTGATAATAAGTTGGCCCTAAAAAGACTTGAGCATTTATCTTGCGGCCGGTATGACCATTATACATGACTTCATTTCCTCTCAGTTGATAACCATATTCTTGTAAAAGTGTAGAAATTTTTTGTACATTTACAGCGTCGTTAAATGGAGTAGCATCGCCAATTTCACCTACAAAAAAATATATTGGAATTAATTTATTAAATATACTATTCATTTTATATAATACTTATGTTGATAAGAATAAAAGCAAATAAATACCTTTATTAGCAGACACCTTCCCCTGTATACACTCAATTAAGTGACCAATAGTCATACGCGATGGGATAGCATGAGGATTAATTATAATGTCTGGCGTGAGACCTTCACATGAAAATGGCATATCCTCTTGTCTGTATTGAATTCCACAGGTACCTTTTTGTCCATGCCGAGAAGCAAATTTATCACCAATTTGTGGAATACGAACGCTGCGTACGCGTATTTTACAAAATTTATATCCTTCACTGTTCAAAGTTAACATTACTTGATCTACTATCCCAGTTTCACTATTACGTAAAAAGGTTGATGCATCTCGTTTTGTAAAACGTTTTGTTGTACTATCCAACTGTAAATATTAAAAGGATATGAAGAGATATAACTAAATTTGATTATTATAATTCCTATATGATTACATACCTCATCATCTGCTTCTGGAAGAGTAATAGTTTTACCTATAACTACATCATCTCCTGATACGCGAATTCCAGGAGCAATAATTCCATCATCATCTAATTTATCATAAATAGCATTACGCATCCCTTGACAAGTTTGGCGTGTAGGTTTTTCAAATTGCTCTTCTTGATCACCAATTCTCTTGGATTCTGAATCCTTATAGGATCTATAGAATACAGATCTAAAGAAACCTCTCTCAACAGCACTAGCATTTAAAATGACACTGTCTTCTTGATTATAACCAGTATAACATAATATAGCAACTATACTGTTAATTCCAGCTGGAAGTTCACGAAACCTAAGGTATTCCATAGATCTGGTAGTCACTAAAGGTTTATGAGGATAATATAGTACATGTGCCAAAGTATCCATTCGAACATGAAAGTTTGTAATATATACTCCCATAGCTTGTTTACCCATAGCACTTTGATAAGTATTTCTTGGACTTTGATTGTGATCAGGGAATGGAATAATAGAGGCACACACTCCCAGAATCATTGCTGGATGAATTTCACAATGTGTATATGTTGTACAATATGCATATTCCTTTTCTTGTCTCAAATCTTCAGGGGACATTGCAATCATAACAGTTTCCTCTTCTAAAGTATCAATATATTCAACAACTCCGCTACCAACTAATTCTTGCCAGCCATCATTATTGTAATCTCTTTCTTTTAACATGTCAATATGTCTTTTCTTTAATAATAAGGTTTGTCCTTCAACAATTAATAAAGGCCTACTGATTCTTCCTGCATCTGTATATATTCTGATTTCACGATCTCTAATATCTCTTATCATAGATACTTCTGATACAATAATGTCCATTTGTCTTCTTAATTTACGTAAAGTAGCCATTAACTGATCTGGGTCTCTGTGAATACCAACCCAACAACCATTTACGAATATTTTTGTTGCATCAGCTATTGCACTTGGTGCAATTTCTTCTAAATTTTCCATAGACCATTCCTCTAAGAATTCAAGAATTGGTGAAGGTTGAGATCCAACGCTAATGTAAGCCATCAATGCCAAATTTTTTACTAGACCAACTGCAGCACCTTCAGGGGTTTCTGCAGGACATAACATACCCCATAATGTATTATGTAATTGACGCGGCTTGGCCAATTTTCCATCTCTTCCAATTGGAGAATTCACTCTTCTTAAATGTGATAGTGTTGATGCAAATGTTAACCTGTTCAATACTTGCGATACACCAGCTCTAGCTTGATGAGCCTTTTTTTGATCTCCCCAATTTCCTGTAGCAAGTGAATATCTCAAGCCATCAGTAATAATTTTAGTTTTTATGGCAAGTTCAAGGTTAAAATCTTTTCCCCTATCTATGAACTTCTGTGCATACAATCGCACTTCTTTCATTAAATTTTTAAATAGTCCTCTAAATAAGAATGCCAATAATGGACCAGCTAGGTCTAATCTTTTATTACCATAATGATCTCGATCGTCTAATTCTCTTCGACCTAAAGAGGCTGATAATAAACGGTGCACCATGTATCCGAGAAAGTAAGCCTTTTTGGTTTCACAAAAATCACTTATGCCGACATGTGGAAGCATTTCCTTTTGCAAAATTTCTCTAGCATATTTGATACGCTTTTCTTTAGTTACTCCAGGTCTTGCACCTCTAGTACCAATAAAATTTAGAGCCACGTTTTGTTCTTGTATTACAAATGCCTCATCTAAGGAAGGTTTTACCATTTCCATCATTTCAGGATCATCAAAATCATATATGATATGTTCTAAAATATCGCGATCAGCTACAAATCCAAGTGCACGAAATACAATCATAATAGGAATTTCTTGTTTAATGTATGGGATAATTGCAATAATACGTTGACCTATAGCAGATTTTTTAATACTAGCTCCACTCTTTGCCATCATATTAATCCACAATGTAGATGTAGGACGTGAACTATGTTCCAAACAAGATCGAATTTCTGATTTATATGCATATTTACCGTCTTTCATACTAAAGACATAAACTGTGTTTGTTGCCATTTTTTCTTGTGCAATCAGTACTTTCTCTGAACCATTAATAATAAAATAGCCTCCAGGATCTAATGGACATTCATTCAATTCTGTTAAATCACGATCAGATAAGCCAGCAAGTAAACAATATTTTGATCTTAACATAATTGGAATCTTTCCTATAAATGTCTTTTGATGTTGAGTTTCAATAGGATCTTCTCCATCTTTTACAATTGTTTTAGTTATATCTACATACAGTGGTGCAGAATATGTCAAATTTCTTAGTCTTGCTTCATTAGGCATCATAGGAGATGGAGCTCCATCTTTTTCCCAATGTGTAGGCTTAGACAAATAAATTTGTTCAAACTTCAATAAGTGTCTAACTGGATTTTCTATTTCGCCCGAAGTATGTTGTGCTTCTGCTTGTAAATCAATTTGTGGTGAGTCTTCAACAATTCTTTGAACTGACATTTCAATAAATTCATCAAAGCTGTCAAGTTGTTGTCTCACAAGGCCTTTTTCATCAAAATAGGCATTAATAACAATCCAACAGGCTTCTTGCCAAAGTTTTGACGAAATTTCTTCTGCATCTTCATCATCGTATTGATCTAAAAAAAAGATATATTTAGTCATAATTTTCAGCAGTTATTAAGATTAATAATTTTGTAATTTATATAACATTGAAGCACATAAATTACGAAATGAGAAAAATAATGCAGTTTCCTATAAAGAGGTAAAAAATAAAATTTAGTTTAGGTATAATGATATCATATTTTTGAATAAATAATACAAATATTGATAATTTCGATATTTTTACATATTAACATCAGTATAAATTCTTACCATCTTCCAGAGAATACATGTTGTGGTTATGATAATTTTATATAATGTTAACAAATGCAGAGTATTATAAACTCTATACTTGTTCAGTGTTATCCGTGGTGCAATATAAATATTTTTAGACAATTGTAAATCAATCACCAATGCGGCCCCTACTGCAACGTTCTCTATTCCCCGGAAATGGTTCCATCCGCGTCCCTCGCGCCAGTTATTGTTCGCTGGCGTCACGGTCCGTAGCAGGGAGGAAATTTCCCTTTTGTCCGTCGTCCCTATATT
Organism: Bombus impatiens; assembly: GCF_000188095.3. Classification (NCBI taxonomy): domain Eukaryota; kingdom Metazoa; phylum Arthropoda; class Insecta; order Hymenoptera; family Apidae; genus Bombus; species Bombus impatiens. The sequence continues at coordinate 43,335 of NT_178298.1, read as the reverse complement.
CCTATGTCCATGATCCAATAAAACGAGAGACGAGGCAGTAAATGTAAGCGAAATTTGATTGCTGCGTTTGCAACTATTGGCTGCGGACTAGTGATAATCGAGTGTCACTAGTCGAGTATCTACTGCCTCGTCTCGTTGAACCGCGGTTACATGTACGACCATACGTTGGACAGACAGTTTCCAGCGATCGCTACATGTAAAGCTACCAATAAGACATGACTATGACGTGCTCTATATCCATCGCAGACTCAAGTTTACGTATTTCCTCATAAAGTTAGCATATCGTGTAAATAAATTATTCATTTTATAAAATATTTATTATATATATACAATCTTTTCGGTGTTTAAATTTATAAGACTCAATTTAATACTATAGTAATTTATTAATTTAATATCATAATAATTTAGTAATAATACACACAGCAACAATTAAAATAAGTTTTGAATACTGTGATGAAGATATATTTGGTAGGGAAAATTTGGATCCTAAAAACAGTGTAAAATTTGTCATTTTAAAAAATAAACTTGTATGCTTATTTTGTATAGAATATGAGTTATTACTTTTATCATTTGGATCTTGATTTCCACATTGGCGATAACCTAATGTTGCTTTTCGTTTTGTTGGAACATATCCTGGAATATACAAACTAGGTGCGTCTAATCGTCCAGTTGATATAAGTCTATTAAAGTCTTGTTCTAAGGTGCTAGCAATTGGACCTAGATATGTAATTATAAAACATTATTATATATATTCAAGAAATTCCTACAAATTGTATATTTTTTTGATTACCCATAAAATGCATTAAAAACTGAATGCATGCACCACTATGTAAAATCTTCGTTTTTCTAGTATCTATGGATAACATCCAATCTGGAACACCCATAATTTTTCTTACATCTTCTAGAAATTGTGCCCTACAGTAAAAAAGTTGTAAAGACATTTGTACGTGAAATTTATGATAAAATAGCATGTTGCATGTATACTTACACTACAAAGCGAGGTGGTTTTCTTATATTTGTATACTTCACAATGTCGTTATCAGGTTCAATATTAGCACATGCAAATCTGTCAGTCCCAAAATTTTTGTCGAAAATAACGATAGATCTTCCCATTGCAGATACTGTTCCTGCTAATGGGAAATTTGAGTCTGTAAAAACTTGTCTTTGAAGTCCTATATCGATAGGACCCAATCGACCTGATATATCTCCTACATAACATCTAAGTGGTAAATCAGGACCACATTCTTGTCTGTACAGATCATCCTGTGAAATAAAATTACTTTTATGAAAGTAAACAATGGCATGTTAAGACAGAAACTTTATATGGTTCTGATTAATATTACATTTAAAGGATCTGCTAGCTGTGTAAAGTAAGGATTCCATATATATCCACCAGCTACACATCTAGTATCCTTTACTTGAACAGCTGCATCTACTCCAACAGGATTTACATATATCGCCCAATTGTGGTTTCTTGTCTACAGTAATATATTTTTATATAATTTAAAATATATTAAATCTCTTTGAATGCTTTTATTAAGCATTTTATGTACTCACAATATTACGATCGTGTTTTCCAGGATGTCGTAATTTTATTTCAATTACCGTTTCGCTTTGACTACCATCATGGTGAATAAGTTGTGTCTGTAATTATTAGTGTTAAATCATATTTTATATTTTGATATCATTTAAATTTATAATACCATTCTTATATAGCCATATGCAAAACCTTGTGGATGATGAAAAGATGCAATTGCTCTTAATTCTATAGCCTCAGATGGCGAATATCCCCTTTCTATAGTTGAACAAGCCCATCTCAAAGAAAAGAATTGTTAAAGAAGATATATATATATATATATATATATATATATATTTGTGTCTGCATACAATTTAAATATTAATATAGATACCTTAAATTCTTTTGTTTTTTGTGAATCACTATACTTCGACCTAGTATACTGTTTAGTCCAAATAAAGGAAGTATTGTATCATTGAAAGTTTTCATATATCTTTTTCTATTTTCTAAAGTGCCAAACTTTCCACTGAGATCACCCATTTCATACTGATCAGTTGTTCCTTCTCCTGCAGATAGCGTGTTACTTACATTGATACCAAATGGATTCCAATGTCCATACAGGGATGTACTTTCACATGGAAATTCTAAATCTTGCTCAATTGGAGTCTAAAATACGTAAAATTTCATGAAAATAAATAAAAAATATAAACAAATTTTATTATATTTCTGTTACCATATGTATGTGATATCCACTCATTTTCCCATCTAGACCATCAAGATTTAGTTCTATATTTGTGATATCATATTCATTTTGTTGTAAGAATTCTAATTTTCCTCTTAGCGAAATTATTTCTCCATTTCCAAACCAGTCTCTTGCTACTGCTTTGCGATGGTATGTTTCACTAATTCTATATAGAACAATTGATATTTTAGTCATGTTTGTAATAAAATTTATTAGAAATATTTCATATGAAGTTTCTTCTATGAAATTACATTGAACATGCTAGTCTTTCTCCTCTTGCACGAGGTCCATGGTCATCATATATCACTAAACTTTTACCTAATATACTATGGGGACCTGACAAAGGTAACATTGTATCCGTGAAGAGTCTTCGTGTTAATAGGGTCCCATAAAGCTTTTTGCCAGCAATATCGACTGTACTATGTCTTGTTAGGTCACCCACACGACATAATGATGCTTCTGACATTGAACAATATTCACTAGGATTTGAATTCCATTCTACCTGGTAAATTTGACAGTAATATTTTGGGAGAGAGCAATTGTATTATAAATAGAAAACAAGCATATTAGTGTTATTTTATTAATTGCTGTACCTTGTAAGGATTATAAGGTTCACCAGCGCTTAAACATCTGCCTGTCCAGTTATAATAATCTTTGCCTGGTGGATTATCATGAACCATCCATCTAAATATTTAATATTAAATTAGACGGTATTGACATATATATATATAATGGCTTTTTCTTGCAAAAAATTTGAAAAATATTATACCTGTGTAATTCTGAATTATTTAAAGCATTACCATCTGCATGAACTAAATTTTCTATTATAATGGTAGTATCCATTTGAGGGTCATTTTTAGGTTGACGGAAAATTATTTTCCCAACAATGGGATATCTGTATATTACTTGTGCAGTTACCATTGGTATTTGTCCAATATTATCTGGTAAATAAAGATTCAAGGTACCGCAGATCCATGGTACGATGCTCTTATTATCAGTTTCATTATATCTGAGGAGCAACGTGTAATCGTTTTTAATAAGTAAGGATGAAAATAAAGCGGTAATTATAAAAAGTGAGCGTAAATAAGTACTTGTGAAGAACAAGGCTTCTGTGAATTACACTATGTGTTCCTGAGAGTGGAAGGTATGTATCCCAATAAATTCCATTAAGTTTGGCACTCCCTGGCAAGATATCATAATGATACGATCCTTCTTTACGACCTTGAAGTTTCCCAGAAAGATCACCAATAGCATACTGATCTTGAGTTCCAAGCCCTGAGTTACATAATTATTTAGGCATTGTTGAACGAACAAACTAGGCTAGAGTAACGATTTAACTTGTTTACCTGCTGGTGGTACATCCTTTATATTGATATTACTTGGATTATACATTTTCTTAGTTGTTTCGCATACTTTGGCAAAGTTATTCGAAGCTTTTATTGGATCTGGAGGTAGTTCATGAATATTGTATGACTTTATCTTAGTAGCATAGCGTAATCTCGTTCCTAAATCATTGATTGGTGTCAATGATACGTTAACCCATGTTGGATCGAATGGAGTCACTTGAGATAGGGATACATCTCCTTTGATACCATGAGAATTAATTAAAGTTCTAAATAGTTAAAAAATATGGGAAAAGAATTTGATAAGCATGTATAAATAAAATGGATAAAAGTTTTTCGTAATAATAAGTTTCACTTACTTGGCAAGGATAGGTTTTCTATGATTAATCTTACTGCAATGTAAAATGGAATCATCATGTTTCGGATGAAATATGACTAAATATAATTGACGATGTGGTCCGAGTAAATCAGTAGACGGTAGTAGAGACAACTTTGAATCTTTGTATACGGTTTTATATTCGTTACGATGATCTACAGCTACTTTTATCTTGCCTAAACGTGCATCGATATCACCAATCGCTTTGCCATTGCCCGCGTTATCAGGATCAAAGACAGTTTGTAAAATGTTGCAACTTGATTTGTCTGAATGATAAACATTAAATAAATATATTTAATGAAAGTAAATCAGTGTTTTGCAAATTCGATATATCTTATAAAAAAAGTTGTACCTTTACTGATGTCAAAAATGTCTGTCACATAAATTTTCCAATAATGTTCTGTGTATTTTGTACCTTGCAATTTTTTGTTATTAACGTGATACAAATTTACATAAATTATTGTATCGCTAATATTATCACCACCGTGACCACCCAGCCATCGAAACCATACGCTTCCCGCTATAGTTTCGAGAAAACGTGCTTCCGCAAATTTCTCTACATTCTTTTCTAGTACCTAAGAACGTTCGAAGAATTGCAATATTTTCGAAACAAACTTTACATTTTATATTTTAAAAGTTACCGTTATCGAAGCACAAATGGTTCTGGATGAATATGTGTCTTGGAATATTAGACCTTTGCCCCATAAACCCATTTCTCCGGTTAAACTTATGTCCGAAATTTCCACTGATCCTGTTTCATTTCCAGGCATATCGAGCGGTCCAACAAGTTCCGTTAAGTCGATAATGCTACATGTTTATAGTAGTGATTTTTAAATAAAACGTGTGACAGCGATATATGGGAAACAAATTTTTCCAAACAAGAAAAACACCTCTCTCCAATATGTTGTCTACTGCATCTATCGCTTATACGTGTGTAATCAACAGGAAACTGAGTAACTGACCAAAGCCATTGTTGGTCTGGATACTGAAGAGTAGTTTGAAGTGAAAATCGAATTCTTACGGATGTTTCTGTGACTTTTTCGAATCGAATTTCTCCGTGAAGACCGCCAGAAGAAATATATGCGGCAAGACGCAGTGACAAGCCAATGGTAACTATAGAGAAATAAGCAAATAATTTATTAATTTACATCAATTAATGATAAATTAGTCTATTTTCCGATTATTCTATTACTGTGATCATTTATATATTTTTTTAACAGCATTAAACGCATCTTTTAAAGCTTTAAGAAAGATTTAACGATGATTAACAATATTAAATGCTAAAAATACGTATTTCCTTCTTATATGGACAAGTTTCACTCACCATAATTTAGTAAAAAGATCCACCACATTTTCTTAGATCATAAGATAACACTTAAAATACGTTTTTTTTAGATTAATTTAAATCTTAATATTATTTTAACATAAAAATTTGTGATCTAGACCATACTACGACAAGCTGTTACCTTACAATGAAAACCAGTCAAGGCAAGGTTGTCTGTACTTTCTTATTTCTCCGAGCGGTTGTGGTGGGAGTGTTGTGTGGTCGTGAATAAGAAAAATGGTACGTAACTTTCTTATCGAGCAAGTATACAAAGTCATAGCGATTTGTATGGATACTTCATAAAAGATTATTACAATATATGCATGTTACATTATAATCATGATTAATTAATAAATTTATGTATCTATTGTATAAAATAAATGAGACAGAAAAGTAATTTTAATTCTATTATTCGTGTAACTCAGTAGAAAAGCGATAAATATGAATTTTTTTCCCAAAAATAAAATAAATATATCTGCAGGGTTTTATTATGTACTATATTATAGTACGTGTTAGTAATGCGTATCTGGGAATGTCCCAAAATATAATGATGGACATAATCTCAATGACATAATTCGGCACATTGAAATAAGAGAAATAAATTCTAGGAACATATTTGTAATACTACTATGTGTCTAAGTAATAGCTGTATTTCCAGTGTATCGGTTGTTCATCAGTCTTCATAGAATGCTTTATCATACGTTGACTCGTCGTTCAAAATTGCTAGATATTTACTGACAATCCTCTCGAATATATTGGAGTATCTGATCAGCATCTATCGGTGCGTTACAAATGAAAGATTTTAGATATCTTTACAAAATAAAAATATAAAGTTTGGTATAGACGTGATTACTTGAATAATATTTTTAGGTTTAAGCTATCTTCCTCGTTAACTTGTGATGCGTCTATACTTCATTAAATACTGAATTTGGTGGAAGCGAGCGAGCTTCGTTATATGACACTTATAGCGATCCTAAGCCAGGCTCTAATATTAAGTCGAGCCATATAAATAATTAACCATTAATTCTATCGTACTACTTTGTTATCGAAAGTGCGATAGTGGTAAATAATCTTTTGCACAGCAGATATCAATTGTTCTTAATTTCCTTTATGACAATTCAGTTTCATGACAATTGAAATAAATTAAACTCGGTAAATATCAAAGATATAGGGTTTGTTAACCATTTGAATTTCTGTAATATGTATATAAGAAAGGGGAATAATGAAATATACAGTATACCTTAATGTTTTCTGATCTCAAATATCGGACAGTTATTTTTAGTAACCACGTGCGTTGATCATCCCGGTGCACAAACCGGAAATTCATGTTACTTCTGAAATGGATAATCCTTAAACATTTTCTCTTACTATCGTATTTCATTTATTATTGTAATTTTTCTTTAGACAATTTTCATCTTACAATTTTCACAACCATCACCGATACACGATAGACATATTTGCTATTATATTGCGCATAATATGAGTTAAATATAACTGCGAGCATACAAATTTTGCAAATATTTAGCAAAACTTCTAAATATTAACACCACAATTTTTAGTTCGCGAGTTACAAATTTTTCAGAAATCATATTTTGTAAGCGTTGTATCGTATGTAATGATCGAATAGATAATAAGAGTTAAATTAGTTTAAACAATTATGATCATTTCTTTGATTTGTGACGGTGGAATTAGGACAGTCTACTACCGCTTTTGTACGATCGATGACCGCAAAAATGGTGACAGAAGATTTCTTCGATGCTCGATGTATGCAGGGCTAATGAGGGTTACGGAAGGCGCAAGGTCGGGACACCGTCATAATCACTTTCCGAAGATCCTTGACTCACATTCTCGTTCTGAGAAGCAAATCTCAGCTGCGAAAAAGGGCTGTAAGGTGTTGGTCGTCAGTACAATCCTCGGCAAACTGTTTTAGTCGAAACATCGAAAGGGTTGCTATTTTGAGGCAGCTCGCACTAAATATGGTCAGATAGGCGTTGGCGTTATACCCGGGCAAAGCACCCCTGCTCAAGCACCAGCCATGTAGTGGGGGAGATCCACCAAAGTTACTTAGACAAGTTCACTTCTATGATTCGGACAGTTGGTTCGTTGTGACCATCTCGTACCATCCTCTTACAAACCAACTGTAGCCATGGTAAGTAAGCGCCGAGTACACCATGATACCATCGTGATTTCGGATTCAGGCGATCAGGAAATATGCGAAAAGTTCTGTTCGTTGAATTTCTTCTATACAGTGGGATATATAGAAAGAAACGGAATGCCGAATAACGTACACGTGATTAGTGGTGGAAACATGTTTGACCTGTTGTACGAGGGTAAATTTCGATGAGAGATCGATGAATTAAATAAATTGTGTCTAAATTGTACGCCTGGTGAATGAATTCGTCAAAGTGCAGAACTTGCACCAAACATCGCGTATTTGTGTTAATGAAGTGTAAACAGTGATCTTCGTTAGATTTTTGGCTGTTAGCCATTCCGTACTTGGACCTTATTATTTGCTTTCCATCCTGTGTGTTCAAGTTGTTACATGTACTTTTGGATTTTAATAAATCTTTGCGATCTTCTAATCTATGAAATTCCTAATCGGATTCTTAATTTTTGGATTTCTTAATAATTGCAATTTTATCGTGTATCTAAATTAATGGACTTTAGATTTAATTGAATTTTGTTTATGCAAAAATCTGTACTATCAAATTTCATTTAATTTCCATGTACACCTTCGTGCACTTGTTAGATATATTATAAAAGTAAAAATAAAGATAAAAGAATTACGTAACCAAATAGTAATTCGAGAGGCTGTACGGGATAAACGGTCTATATTTGTCCTGGCTTCTTTTCAACTATATCGTACGTGATAGAAGGATCCTATTTTTAACTCTTATGAGTAACGCCCTCCGAATTTTCTTCGATGTTATCCAAGCTAGCTTACTGCCAGCTAAATATAGTAATAACGATAATTCTTTATTTCCGCATATCTTTCGGTTTTACGGTGATTTCCAGTCAATTAATTATTAGATAATAATTGGCAAGATATTTATTTATTTATCACTTGGTTTCTGTTCTTTGCAAGTAATTTATATTAAATATTTTACCAAACCCACTCTTTTCCTTGTTTCATATTTTAAATAAATTGAAACGTTCATTTTTACGAAAATAATACGACGAAAAGGACTTTTCTACGATTTATCGCAGACTAAGCGCTTTTAAACTCGAAATTTCGTTTACAATAATTAAATATTGGAGAATACTTAATTTTTTGGTAAAATGAGTATTTCAACACTCGAGGAATCGCGAGTTACATTTGTACAGGCGCTAAACGGCGAGGAAGAGTAAGCGGAAGTTTGGCTGAAATTTTTATATTTTTATATTCTCGTTTCGTTTCAATAAAAATTACGTCGGATTATTGTAGGCGGATAAAGAGAAGAAGAAGAAGACGAAAAAGAAGGAGGAGGCAGCGCCTGCTCCTGCACCGGAACCAGAACCAGCACCTGCACCAGCAGAAGAAAAGCCACCAACTCCTACCGGTACCCCTAAAGAATCTGGTTCGACTAGAGCAAGTAGTCGGGGCAGCCGCAAAGCTAAACGCACTGGATCCAGCGTGTTTTCTATGTTTACTCAGAAACAAGTTGCCGAATTTAAAGAGGTACGTTCAAATGCCGTTCCAACGATATACGAGTAATTATCCAAAAATTTGCCATCGTACAGCGAACTATACAGTGAAACTCCATTATCAAATGCTTGGTGCATCAATTACCGCAATTTCTACGAAGAGAAACGAGATATCTCGCTGTATATCGTTCTATGGTAAAGATAAATGAAACGTATTATTTAATAAGTTGGTCGTAACGTCGATCGAATCATTTTCGAATAAATAAAATTAAAATTAAAGCGTTGAAGAGTACGAGTTGCAATTATTATTTGGATGTACTTATGTGTATATCATTTTGTTCCACCAGGCATTCCAGCTTATGGATCATGATAAGGATGGTGTAATTGGAAAGAACGACCTTCGTGCCACTTTTGACAATGTCGGTCGTTTGGTTACCGATAAAGAACTTGACGATATGCTAAATGAAGCTCCTGGTCCTATCAACTTTACCCAGTTACTCAACTTGTTCGCAACTCGCATGTCGGGATCAGGTATCAACATATAAATTTACCAGATGATACGATTAGTCCCTCTTTGTCACTTTATATATGTATATTAAATTAATCGCAATTTCTTCTATTTTAGGTTCCGATGACGATGAAACCGTAATTGCTGCGTTCAATACCTTCGACGTAAACGGAAAGATTGATGGTGAAAGGTAAGCGATAAAACCTATTGGTATTGTAAGATTATTCATTTCTCGGAAAAAAAGGATAGAGAAAGGAGTAGAAAATTAAAAAATCCCGCGAAGTATATCGAAATATTTCGGAAAAGAAGTTGAGCAGCTTTCTAAAATTATGAAAATTATTCGTTTTCCTTCCGTCATAGATTGAGGCACGCTTTGATGACATATGGTGACAAATTCACCGCGAAGGAGGTCAATGATGCTTATGATAATATGTATATTGACGACAAGGGATTTATCGATACGCAAAGCCTTATCGCAATGTTAACTGGTGCGGGAGACGAGGACGAGGAGTAACTTTAAGTGATCTTCAGCATTAAAAATGTCTGTTAAAAAAACTCTGTTCATTGAAAACAAAGTCTCGTATTAGCGTTAGGTCTGCTTCATCCATTTCCAAGTGACGAAATTTGATTGAAAAGCGAACACGAATCACTTACTTTTCATTGTTTCTTGACGATATAGCTTTTCAAAGGAAATCCTTTTAAAGATACAAGTTTCAAAGATCGTGAGAAATAGCAGATTAGGTTCTTGGAAGTGGAAACAGCCCTTCTGCCGAAAAACGAGGCTTTGACTCTCCATATTATTGTTCATATAATAAAATTACTTTAAAACTTTACAATGATCTTCCTAATTTTGATCCGTCACAAATATCAACAGTAGGAACAGGTAAAAATAATGGAAATTTGCAATATCATTTGTTTGTTAAACATTATAAATCTTCTTCTTCCAAAGTTTTTCAAAGATTTTAAACAATTTTAAACGAAAAGCGATTTTATATAACTCATCGAATTAGAGAATAATTCTAAGATCTATATATCAAGTATTATTGCGTTCTTTGCATTTTGTATACTTGTAAAAAGAATAAAATGATGTTTATTAGTAATATATATTGAATAAGATGTAATTATTCATAACTCTGCACATAAAAATATGTCATATTAAATTGTAAATTATGTTTAAATTGCCTAAATATTATAATTCCGCCAGATAAATTTGTGAGTTGCGCAACGTCGTGATTTGGTCTAAAATTAATATTTTTATTTCAAAGAAGATAATGGTTTTGTTCGTACGATGTTTTTCTGCTTTAAGTTTGGCATTGTATCAAATTACATACGTGCCGATGACAATATAGCGAACTAAATTTAACTTATAAACACGTTCACAATTATATCGAATACAAGGAATGGAATCTACCGTTGTATAATTCGCAATGAATAATCTATTGTAGTATTATTGTTCAATTTGAAATTCGAAGGTTACAGAGAATTTCGGTGATTCAAAAATTTCCGCGGTTTATTAAAATTACTCATACTTGTTCTTTCTATTCAACTTTATTACTATCTTGTTACAAATCCTGTGAACGCATTATAATTTACGTATTTTATATGTTGGAGTCAGGTTGCCATTTTGGGGCGTTCGATGAACCTTTACTTACTTTACCGTCGCGGATGTAGCTAATATTTATCGGTACAAATGTGGGCACTACAAGAGGCTATGAGTAATGGCGATAGGATGATGGTGACAACGAATTCAGGTTCGATAACGAATCCACGGTCCACGGGAGGACAAGTATCAACGTAATACTCGATTCAGGTAACTTCTCGATAACTCAATCAGCAATTCGTCCAACGACTAACTAACAAACTAACTGACTCTCCCGTGATCCAAAAGAAACTGCCCTTATATACTCCTGTCCCCACTTTTCGGGTCAATCTTTGTTTTTAAGGAGAGCCATGTAATCATTTCATACTTCTGTCAGGTACACCTCCTTCCCGTGACCGTGGCTACGTCCAGTGACCCGCTATGTCACTTCGAGCCCGAACCCATTGTCATAAAGTCAGATTGGAACATTAAAACTATTTCTTATTTTTATTACTTAAGTGTAGCTATAGTAAAAGTCTGGACTAGGGTATTGGGCTTTTTCCCAACATTCCGGACGGCAAATCCCGATGTTCTTTCATCTCCGAAATATATAATCAAATTTCTTCTAACCATTTATTTTAATATTTTATAGATCTCATAGATTTGTGATAATAACATTTTTAAATCAAAACGAATAAATTTTTCGCTTTCAACATTACTTAAACGTGTACGCCTATAAAATGGAAACTGGAGGAATTATTCTATTGTATCCACGGTTCGCTGTTTTAGTATAGTGAAATATGACATTGCGGAGCTCATAATCTGTGACACGAAGAAAATATGCTGTTATTAATTAATATAGAAAACGACGAGAATAACGACGTTAATAAATACCTTGGTGAAAGTTTCCAGGGATATAGGAAAGAAGCCACAGGCGGTGAGATAACAGGCTCGTCTCGATCTCATGAGTACGAGTTGCAAATCCTTTCGTGTCATTTCTCCAAACTTGTCCATTGATAAATATATCCATGGTGCAGCGTACGCAGCATTAGCAGTGTTCATGCTTTCTTCTATTAGGGCATTACAACTGTACGTGAAGATCCATAGCTGACATATGTTAGTCGTTAAGAAAGATACGAGAGAAATGCGCCATGAAAGTGACAGCTTCACCTGTGCATCGTGATGCATTACGAGCGTAAATTTTACAGCAACGACGACGAGATATTTAATTTGTTCAAATCGAATATCTCGTTTTAAACGAGAAGCATAAAACCAGTAACGTTGAATTTGTAATATACTAACCAGAAGCGCTTGATATCCGACGAAACAAATCAATATGCTAAACGTTAACACTTGTCCGAGTATAATTACTGTAAATATCTCTTCGAGCGTGGTACAGAATCTAATGAGAGCTTGATGCTGTTGAATGCATTTTCTAAATATGGCGTAAAATTCATCCGAAGAATCCAGGTTTGTATCTTGATCAAATTTAACTTTGTCTCTCAGGCTTAGCACATTGGCTATTCTGTATTGTAATATGCGAAACTGACTAGCTACATGTAAGCACATAATGCAAAATATATTGTCGACGCAAAGATAACATACGCCAACCTGATACAAAGTCAAAGCCTGTACGCACATAGTAATTACAATATTATTTACAAATACATGAAATCGCCTAAGATTTTTATGTAAAATAGAAATAATATTGTACCTGTATCAAGTACGTCATTTCATAATATGGTGAGACATTCAGTGGTAGGTCCAAGTGCATATGAAATATAGGTACCCTATCTGACTTGTTCTTCCCGATATTTGCTAAAATCAGATTGTCGATGAATTAATTTTTTTCTTAGAAACAAACCCATTTAAACCAGAAAATTGATAGACTGACATATTAGTGGCATGAAGATGTAACTAAAGATAGTAGATTGAGAGAGAAATGAGAAGACGCAGACGAAGTAGATGCACATTCGTTTCGCATCTGCTAGGACCGATTTTTTATACTGATTGTAGTTGAAATGCCAGAAATTCTTCTGCATATACACGATTAAATAAAGAAACTTTTTCTTATGTATAAATATAATTAACAATTTAAATAGATCCATGAATAGTCCCAAACTATTGCACGCGATATAAGTGCTGACCTGAAACATTAACATTAAGAAAGTTACAAGCTACAAGTTAAAGTTACAAGTTATGTAAAACTCTCGATACACTTACGCTAAAATCTCCCCAAGAGAAATAAAGACCCCTCAATTGCATCCACATATTAAAGATAATTGCGAGAACAGTATACGTCACTAAGGCATTTCTGAACCATTTCTCAGCGAGGCTAGTGCTTAACCACAAACCGACGATCTTTAGATAGAAAACTGCTACACTGAAAGAAACGTCTTTATGATATTTCAAGCTCATATTGGATTTCATACGATCAGACACACCGATTCGGAATTTATAGGGGAGTCGGTCTATTAATTTTCGAAAAGTTTCGAAAGCAATTGCATCGATATATCGTGTCTTTGATCTTCCAATTGTCCTATATCCTTATTCGTACGCCTTATATTCTGCGTAATGCATGCGATCAACCAGTTATGCATGATTTAAAACTCACCGTAGGGCTGAGTGGTGGGTGGCAGTTGGATGTGGCGACGGGGAAGTAGAAGATTAATATATGTATGCAGTCTGTCGAAGAACGTTGACGTCTTGTATGTCGTTTTAAGAAAAGAAGATTTGATTTTGAAAGAGTTCATTAATTTGGTGATAGTGAAAAGTCTGTGAATATTTTTATTGCTAATTGTGGGATAGGTATGCGTATACAAACACATATGGGTCAATAGATAATTGATACTCTTATTTATTCATTGAAAATTCACGTGTAATGTACAGCAAAGAATTGTTGTATCTACCTACGTCTATACGCTATGTACACCGTTATAGAATTAACATGTATCATGGAGTGGCTTCTATACACTGTTTTAGCAACGTAAAGTACGATGCTGCGATATCTAAAACCTGTATCGTGCTAGATGCGTTTGCCTAGGAATGTCAAAAATAATATAAGTCTACCTATCTAAGAACCAATATACGCATATATGTGCTATTATAATATATTTTATTATCTTTTTAAATCTATCGAGCAACTTATTTATCTTATTTCTCTAAAACTTTTCGTTAAAAAGTTTGCGCCCGTTTACTTTTACATTTTTATGTTTTTTTCACACGTTCTTTAGTTTTATATATTTAATAGTTAACCTTGGCATACTATTATACGTAGTACAGATACATAATACGCAGGACATGAACAGGATTGATGAATTATGCATGATTCCTGGATTAAGAGACCCTCTGTGAAATCCAACCACTGTCAACAGCTGTGCTGCTTTGGGAAAGGGAAACTTTGCATGTTAAACGTAGCATGTAAGACAAGGTAGTTGTAATTTTCATCAAATTTTTACGAAGGCAGGGAATAAGATCTATAGCGAAAGAACAGTGATCATTTGATACATTAGAAAGGCAGCGTACCAATTGAGAACGGAGAAAATGAGGATAATGGATCGACTTGTGCCGTGATCTCTCTTTGTGATACCAATTTTAAATTCAATTACTTTGTCGATTAACGAGATAAATTCCTGAAATTTATCCGAAGAATCGGGATTTAAATCTTGGCCGAGTTTATCCTTGTCTTCTAAAGTCGGCGTATTGATTATTCTGTACTGTAATATACGAAATTGGGTAGCCACATGCAGCCATATAGTGCGAAATAAGTTATTAATGCAGAAATAACATATGCCTTCATGATATAAACATAGAACCTGCAGAAATGCAACGAAAATATGCATATCATCATATCAGTATGCATTGTCTTAAAAAATTTTATATGCTTACTTACATTTCGAAATGCGTACACTTTAATACAATAGTATATTGTTAAAATGAAATGAATTTTCAGTTAAGAACTTGTTTCGTTTTCTTTTTCTTTATATTGTGACGCAACTGTCAGATATGACAATGCAACTACAGGTATTCTTTTCATGTGCAAGAAAAATATTTAATATGTTTTGATACGGTTAGATCATGTACATGTAATATATCTAATGGAAGCTGACAGGTAATATTGATATTTGATTAATTTTTATTGTTGCAGAATTTCAGTCCTTTTCAATCAATTTAATTTATAATTTATAAGGACGAACACTGATCTCTATACAAGGCTATGTACGACGCTATTTACACTATGTACACTGTCACGATTAACATATGTCACGGAGTCTCACGCTGTCTCAGCAGTGTAAAATATGATGCGGCTGTACTTAGTACCTGCAAAAGACGAAATACACGAGTGATTTTCATAGAAAATGAAGCACGTCAAAGCAATTCAATCGTGTTCTAATGTTTAAAGCTTAGACGTTGCGGCCATGTGTATACCGATAGATATAATTTTATTGAAGTTTTCAGCTTTACAGTGTTACTTACGCTAGTGTATGTTTCTAGAGATACGACGAAGAAACCTTTGCCTGTTAAGCAACAAGGTATGTGCGATCGCAGGATAATCAGAGTCAAATCTTTTCGCATCATTCTTCCGCTTGTGGACATTGGCAATATTAGCCAAGGTCCTTTGTACGCTGCGGTGGCTATGCTCGCACTTTCTCGTATGATACAGTCACAGCTGTAAGTGAACATCAACAATTGGCATAGGCATGCCAATATATGACAAATGAAAATCACGCGTATCGAGGTAGATGCGTTTGCCTGTAAAAAGATATTATAATACATTCGTACATTATTGTAATAACGTTATTCGCTATTCTCAAAACATAAACATAAGTAATAATGATAACTGTAAATGACGCTGATAGTACGAAGTATTGTAGGTAGTAATGATAATAGAAATTCAAAACTCATTACCTCGGATTTTTGTATTGATCGTAGAAATCTTCTATCTAAAAGATATAAATGCATATAAAAATTAGTCATTCGTATTAACGCGCTATACTAACCATAAGCACCTGATATCCATCGAGGCAAATTAACAAGCTGAACATCAATACTTGCTCCAGAATAATCAAACTGAATACTTCCTCTAATTTCCCGCAATACGCAATAAGCGCCTGATGTTGCCGTATATATTTTTTGAAAATGCTATAACATTCATTCGCAAGGCACGATGATCCCGTATTTAATATTTTATCTCCACTTTGTTTCACTTTGTCCATTAAATCTGGCATGTTTGCGATTCTATACTGCAATACTCGAAATTGACCAGCCACGTGTAAATTCATGATGCATAAGAAGTTATCGAAACAAAAGTAGCTTATTCCAATATGATATAAAGATAAAACCTACGAGTTTCAATCAAAGTAATATTATTCAATACGATGGATTTTGGAGTTAAGATTATACGATAATACAATATGTCGATAACATGACAATACCTGTAGAACGAATATTATTTCATAGTATGGTGTTACGGTGAGTGGCAAGTCAATCCACATGTTGAATGGAAGCACCCTGTCTGACTCGTTTCTTCCAATATTTGCTGAAACAGATATTTAAGTAACTTGTTTCTTAATATACATATACATATACGCATATATGCGTATAATAATGGTAAAATATCCAGTAATTTTGTACGAGGAAAAACGTGTACAATAACATAAATTTTTATTTAACGTAATCATACAGATACTTCGTATTTTAATAAGAATAAGGATTTTTAAATTAGATTATATTTTTATCCGTCTTGATTAGTCGACTTACCAACAAGTGGGTTAATAATGTAAGAGGCAACAGTGGCCAAAGTGAAAAGTGTAAAGAAACAAATGAAAAATGTACACTTTCGTTTACAACTGATTACAATTTTTCTTTCGTAATCGTTGTAATTTCCATGCAAAAATTTTCGTTGCAGGTAAAATATTAAACGAAAAAAATCTTCTTTATGCGCAAGCAAAACGAGTATCTTGATAAACGGCATTGTTAACGACAATATATTGCATGCATCGAAAAGGCAGGCCTATGAAAAGTCGATGTAAGATGTTAGAAATAGGATCGCTTAAAGATAGAAGTGCCTCTATTATTTCTAGCGAGTATATTTGTTTACTATGTATAAATAATGCATGCATTTACTACAGTAACGTAATCACGAAAGTTTTCAGATTACACTGTATTTATATTATATAATGCAATTTAAATGTACTTACAGCAATACACAATTTATTTATATAAAAGAACTTACACTAAAATCGCCCCACGAGTAATACATATCCGTGGTTTGCAACCACATGGCGAACATGATCGCGACCAACGTGTAACCCACCGTAATATTCCTAATGCGTTGCTCGGATCGTTCTGTCGCCATCCATAATCCTACGAGCTTCATAAAAACCGACGTCAATCTGACAGATATATCGTCAGTCTTGATAAAACTCATCGTATTCCTAATAACCGGCTGCTATTGTACGTTCGGATATTGAACTCGTGCACTCGTACACACTCTGCATTGATTGTTCCAATGTATCGGAGACGATCAATCGCTTTGATCTAGCCGCGTCTTTATTAAGCGATTGCTCGCTTCATATTTATTTCATATTACCATCCATAGCCGATAATTTAGTAGAATGATAATAGAACAAAGAAAAATAGGAAGAAAAGAGAAGAACAAAAAAGGGAGTAAAAGATATTGATGATACACGAGGCGAATAATGTATGGATTGGACTGATGCGTTATGCATGATTACGAGAATCATACGGCATACAGCTGCGTCGCTTTACAAAAGGAAAATTTAACAATAGCCTAGTAAACTATAGCATGCAATTTAAGAAAATTGCAATTTACTTTGTCTTTGTCGAAAGGTGGAGAATATAGCGAAAGGAGAATAACTCTTTTGTGAGTTGAAGTTACATTAGTAATAGATTGGTCTGTGATGTGAGAAAATGAATCGAAAAATGATTTTTCTTGTATTTTTGGATACTTTGCAAATGAATGAAATTTTACGACCACATTACAAGGTATTTAGTAATTGTACGCCTGAGATTCTGTACATGAAAAGATAATCTTTATTTTTGTCTTCTTTTTTAAAAAAACCTATACGTACGATTTCCTGTAATCATCCAGACAATCTAAGCGCTTTGTATCCGCTGAATTAATCGGAAATGTTTGTTATTAATTATGTTTCATTTTTGGTTACATTGTTACTTAACAATGTAAAATATGACATTGCGGTACTCAAAATCTGTAAAACGTTCACATGTATTTTAAACATCGTGGATCGTTTTCACACTCGTATATTTCTCGTTACCAATTGTAAGAAAGAAAAAAGAGGAAGAAAAGATTGACGTTGGGTAATCGAGGAAGACCATAACGTACTGTGTTTCTTATAGGTATTGTACCGACCTTAGTGTAAGTTTCCAGCGATACAGGAAAAAATCCATTTGCGGTCAAACAACAGACTCGCCTGGACCGCTCTATTGTCATTATCAAATCGTTTCGAAGCATCTTCCCATGTTTGTTCATTGGCATAATTGTCCACAGCGCTGAATATGCTCCTATAGCAACGTTATCACTGTGTTCTATTACATCATCGCAGCTATAGGTGAACATAAACAATAAGGACAACGCGCCGATTAGGAGAAAGACGAAAATGGAACGTCTTGCAGAGTTAGTATTAGCCTAAGAAAAAGTAACATTTGAAAGAGAACATATGCTTTTATCGGAACATCGAAATTCTTTTCTGCGAGAAGAATTCTATGTACGATAGAACTCTTCTATATACATAGGTTATTATTATTTCCATATTTTGTAATAATGATAATAAAGATGAATCGCTGAAAGTTCATTTCTGAATTATGTACAAACATTCACAATGAATGCGTTTTAAACACGTGAAATACTAACCAATAACACTTGATAACCGAACAGGCAAATTAACACGCTAAATACCAGCACCTGTATAAGTATAATCACCGTGTACACGTTTTCTAGCGAATTGTAATAATTGATCAGTGCTTGATGTTGTTGAACGTACTTCCTAAATGTCTCGTAAGTTCTGTGTACATGCTTCGTCAGTATCGACATTTTATCTTGCTCGCTTATCTGATATTTTATGTTACACAGTTCTGAAAATCTATATCGAAGTATGCGAAATTGACCGCCTAAGTGTATGGCCATGACGCAGAAAACATTATCGAAGCAGAAGTAGCAGATTCCTATATAGGATAGACTCATAATCTGTAAGAAAGAAAAATCGTTTCCTTTTATATAATTTGTTGTAGAAATTTAGCGCTGCTTATCGAATATTCAGTAATTTCAATATCTATATCGTAGTAGCGAGATGAATCTCATTGCTGTCTATTTTTTTTTGGTTGGTCGTAAATATATCAAACTGTTAGAGATTTATTTCGGTACGAATAAAATACAAACATAAAGACAAGCGATTAAATTACTAGTTACTAGGAAAATGCGAAAATTTAAAATACCTGCGCAAAAAATATTAGTTCATAGTAAGGAGATTGTGACAAAATACCTATCCACATATTAAATGGAAGTTCCCTTGTGGATTCATTGTTTCCAATTTGTGCTGCAATAAATGCGTGAATCATTCTTTGCTTTCGTATGCGTTATACGTTTTAAACATCGTGTACACTTTAAATAAAAAGGTTTTTGGTTCTTGCATATTTTAACCTACCAATAAAAGGCGTGGTTATATAAGATAGTATAGCACATATTCCAATGGTGGTAACGCTAGAGATGAAAAGGGCGCAAATCTTTCTGCAATTATCCAAAATTTCTTTCTCGTGAATATCGTATTTAACAGCCATAAAATGTTGTTCCATGTACACGACGAGGTTTATAAATTCCTTTTTGTGCATCACTATAACGCATACCTTGACTGAGGACAGTATCAAACTCATAGTATTCGCAAGAGCATAAAGCGTATCCTAAAATTAATAATTTGAAGTAATAAGATATAGCAAAAAATATCGTTGATCGAATGAATAATTAAGCAGTTAATATACAGGAAAATGAAATTACAATATTAGTCTATAAAAAATGATAATTATTTTAAAGTAAATATTAACTATGGATCAGTGATTAAAATATTGACTAATTAAACTTCTATTCTAACATATTATTTTCCTACGAATTCTCATCGTTAAATTCTTGGAATACTGCCACTGTCTGTGAGTCGATTGATCGATTATACAATAAATATGAAACGACCGAATATACTCACGCCATTGTAGAACCAAGTAAAATACAAATCTCTGCTCAAGACGATCATGCCAAATATCAAATTCCAAATTGTGTAGGTGAATATAATTTTCATCCGGCGTTCATCCGCGGGATCATTAGCTATCCATAGGCCAATGTGCTTTAAGAAGAAAGCCGACAATCTCATCGATATGTCCAACTCTTGTTCCGTTTGCATGTTCGTTCCGTTTGATCGTCAACCGTGTAAAGCTATCACTTACGTATCATATGAAACTCTGTAACTATAGTTGCTTCACGTTTTTAATTTCTTGCTGTTTGTTTATTCTCTCTTCTTTTTCTTCGTTTTTAATCTATTTGTCAGGGAAGTGTTACGAATAACCCGAAACGTAAAAAAAAGAAAAAGAAAATAACAGGTTCACCATGTATTTGATTGACGTCTGTTGCGTTATTTATGGTGCCGGCGCGTATTATGGATCATTATTTCCTGGACTAAAGGTGCAAGCGAGGTGTTATATAGCTAGACGCTAGACGTCGTTTGCTTTTTATGAAATTAATGGTAAAATGGAAAATGCTTTGTTTTTGTGTTTTATTGCTACAAAAAAAAGAAGAATGAAAATGGTGAAATCGGAATTATTTGATGTTATTGCACTGTGGTTATTATGAAAAATTGTTTTTTTCCTTTGTGTTACCTATGAGGTATACAGTTGTGTAATTTGTGTGTAAGGTTGCGCGAAGTCTTGTATGTAATACAAAATACTTACCTCAATTTCGGACGATTACAATACGAAACGTTATTAACTACAATATGTACAATAATGTACACTGTACAATACATACTTAGATTTATTTGGTAATGAAATATCTCTTTAATTTTATTTTCTGTTTTAACAAAAACATATGTAACTATTGTCTGAAATTAAATTCTCCCGCATATATTTTCTGTATATCGGACACTGTTATATCGTAGTAGTTATGCATCGCCTGCGTGATTTCTTAATAACGTAAAATATGACACCGCAGAACTTAGAATCTGCAAAAACAAAGGAACTATTAAGATATTGTTGTATCTTTTTAATAAAATCTGATATAATAATAATTGTACTTTCATGTGAAAAAATCAACTGTTATTTACGAACCTCGTCATTAGATAGTTTATACAAGTATGCGCACTATTTCCTCGAATATATACTGCAGCATATTCCATATTCTTGTTCTGCATATGTAGAAAAAATTGATATCTTAGAAAGAACTACCATAGGGTTTGTGATTAATCGTTGTTTTAAAAGTTTACTTACTTTAGAGATAACGCGATTTATTTGGAAGAATAAAAGGCCATGTTAGATATTCCTGTTTCTACTTCGGTAAATTAATTTCTTTGTATCGTTTTTGAGAAATTGATTCGTAATATGCATGAACTGCAACAGTTTCTTTTTGTAACGTTTCAATAAGGGAAAGCATGATACCGCGATGCTCAAAATTTATAAGGAGAACAAGTAACATTAATTTTGTTGAACATCGTAACTATCTCGGGGGGAAAAATTTCCTGGAAATAAAATTATTTGGTAGAAAGCATAACGATTGATATTATTATATCAGATTTGGGAATTTACATTTCACGCTACTTTCATCCGTCACACCGTTTCCGAAATGTATTAGTTTAATTATTGTATAACAGAAATTAATTGATTTCTTTTTAAAACAAGATATATTAGGTCATCCCATAAGTTCGTGCCGACTTTTGTGTATACATTTCATGTGTCGATTTATAAACATACGGCGATAAGGGACCAATGCACTTGAGCTTAGCTGATCGAGAACAGGCTAGAGCAGATTTTCGTGGGTATAAGATCGTAATATAGTAAACACAGTGACTTCTAACAGTAAAAAATCATGAATGAAATGCGTATCCATTTTCTACATCTGATATTATATGAATTTCGGAAAGGAAGTTCTGTAACAATTGCCACGAAAAACATATGTGCTTCCATATGTGAAACATATGTGCTCATGTGCCACATATGTGAAAATGCGCTTCCATCTCGCACCTGTAGGAAGTGGTTCCAACGTTTTAGAGCTGGGAATTTCTGTTTAGAAGACGAGGAACGCTCCGGGCGTCCTCCTCAGACAGACGAAAATAAAATTCGGGATCTTGTTGAAAAATCACGAAGTTTAACAGTTGAAGAGATGTCAAATGTTCTGAAAATACCTAAGACAACGATTCATAGGTGTTTAGAAAAAATAACATATATAACCGTTTGAAAAACGGCACGAACTTATGGGATGACCTAATACATATGTATTTTCTCTAATATAGAATAATTTCTATTCATATATGTTACATCGTTATTAATGAAATAAAGCACCTAAATGTTTATAGGATACTTTAACAATACATCTAGACGAATAACGTTTTCCTTTCGAGGTTTCCGCGACAAAAAGACTAAATCGATAGCTATAAGATGTACACAATATTGCTTACTCCTGTATATGTTTCCAGCGACACAGCGAAGAATCCACAGGCAGTCAAGCAACAGGGTGCTTTAGATCTCATCATGACGAACATCAAATCTTTGCGTAACATTTTTCCATATTTGTCCATCGGCAGGGGCGGCCATGAACTCTTGTAAGTGGCGTTCATCACACATTCGCTGTCTTGTATCAAGCAATTACAACTGTACGTGAACATTAATAATTGACACATACAACCCATTACATGAAATATGAAAGTAAAACGTTTTATTTGAGCAATCTCTTCCTGCAGAAGAGATAATTAAATTAAAACAACGAATAAAGGAAAAGCTATTATTAATATAATTTCTCTTCTTTTCGTAAGTATTTTGTTTAATTTTTTAAGAAATAAAAAGATAATTATTATATGTTATGTTGCAGCAGAAGAAACGAAATTAATATAAAAAATCTAATAAAAGTAAATGAAATACGACGATGAAACGCGATTGCTACTAACCATAAGTATCAAATATCCATCGAGGCAAATTATCAAGCTGAAGAGTGTCACCTGCACGAGTGCTATTACACTGAACACATTCTCGAGTTTATTACAATATTGAATGAGCATTTGATGTTGCTTGACGTAAGTTTTAAACGTTGCATATTTATCTTCAGTGTACGATGATCTTTCCAAAGTTGTATAATGTTCGTGATCATTTATATTGCACATATTTGAAAATCTATATTGCAAAATACGAAATTGACTAGCAGTGTGCAGATTTATAACGAATAAAAGATTGTCGAAGCAATGGTAGCACGTACCAACTAGGCACGCGCTAAAAGTCTGTAAAACGAGCATAATGATTAAACGATCCAAAATATCGTACGATTTCTGGATTAAAATACAATAGTTAAAAAGTATTTTTTACAGTGATCTTATATGAATAATTTTTTCTACCTGTATTACGAAGACTATTTCAAAATACGGTGACAACATTAATGAATCGTCGAACCACATATTAAACGGATGTATCCTATCTGATTCATTCTTACCATAGTTTACTGAAAAACATATCAACACGTCTCTTTGTTAGTTGTTATAATTCCAATTTGATATAATAACAATATCAACAAAATAATTCCTTAAGAATATGTTTTGCGTCAGCGTTTTAATTTGTACTGAAAATTTTCATATTTTTCGCAGATTGATTGCATAAATGTCTCACCCAAAATAGGTCTTAGTATGAAGCTGACGACTGTTCCCTGAGCAAAAAAGGCGAAGGAGCAAACGAGAAAAGTGCAAATACGTTTAGAGGTATTTATAATCATTTGCTCGTGGGAGTCATAATTCGAATGCCAAAAGTTTGTTTTCGCGTAATTAATTAAATAAAGCAGTTCGTCGTTATGTATAAATATGACAAAGGTCTTGAGTAGAACTAAAACGATAGTCGCAACGTTGCACGCGGTGTAAATAGTATCCTGTAATAAAAGTATTCAGCAATCAAACTTAGAAGCCATTTTTTTATGGTATTGTTAGTTGAAAATTTGCTTTAGTCCATATTTGTTTCATTACTCACCTCAAAATTTCCCCAAGTAAAGTACAAATCCCTCAACTCGATCGTGATGGCAACGAAGATAAAAAATATTGTATTCGACATGGCAATGTTCTTCCAACGTTTATCGACATAATCATTCGCCAGCCAAAAACCAACGAATTTCATGTAGAAACTTGTGACGGTGATAGACAGATCTTTGACTTCCTTCGAGCTCATCCTGAGTCTTCGACGATGGAGCACTCATTCTTCGATTCTACCGAAAGCCTCTAATTTGCTTATCATCGATATCTACAGTGACTGATACAGTGATACGATATTACTTTGATCCCTTGATCGCTTTTGACTTGATTATCTGGCTCGTTTTGCATATTATACTTCCCGGACAACTGGTTATTCTGAACGTCATTGCAATTGCTGTTCCATCGTGTGAAAAGGAAAAGCAGCGACGGATCGATAAATTGTGTATTATTCCACGGAGACGCCGAATGTTCAGACGTGAGGATAACGTGTATTACAATACACGCGCGACTGTTTAGATGATTCATTTCATGGAAACTTTTGAAGAACGTTGTGTAATCGAATTGCACCCTTTGAATTCGTTTTTGAGCACAAGAACTTGTCATTTTTATCCTTATTTGTGTTTTAGTGATTTAGTTATGTTAATTGTGTTATGTTAATGTTAAATGATATATGACAGTGTCTTGAAGCTTATAACGCATGTTTTCCTTCATCATCAGAATTAATTGGCAAGAACTTTCCTTTTTTCATTTATCATCCATTAATTAATTATATATTTTTAGTGTGACACGTTTTAATAACAACTGTGCTACAGATTAGTACTTGTGGAAGGTGAATTTACGCGAAGACATATTTATGGAATGAAATAGAGAATGGTAGAGGTAATATTAATCGTATTATCATATTATCGTATTAAATAAAATATTTTTAAAATCCTTCCTGTTTATTGCTATATTTCTTTATTCCAGAGAAATAGTCTGTTATTTATTATCAAAATGTATAGAATAGTATTGTAGTTAGGTATTTGTTGTTAGTATTGCAAATTCGCGCGAAAGAATTGATCTTTTAAAATATATATTTATATATAAATAGATAAAACGATTAAGTTGTTCCGGTTAAAATGTAAATGTAAAATTGTTTGTCATTGATATTTTTGACAAGAAAGGCTTAAGTTTTGTTTAAAGCAACTACATTTTGACATGAACGAAGAATCGAATAAACGAGATAGTCTAAGAAAAATTTGCTCCTATTAATATTCGGACACGCCTTAAAATAGCATAACTTTTTAAAGAACGGATTAGACGGTTTGATATTTTTTGAGAAGCTAGAAGGGCTAGTTTGCCAGATGACGTGCAAACAATTTTTGAGAATCTCGCGGAATTAATCCGAATCACAAAGAAAAAGGTGAGATCGCTTTTTACAACATTTTTATCTGGTTCTGAAAGTTTGAATCAATGAAAATTTGAATAACAAATTTCGAAGATTTATGTCTATTATATATATAAGGAATTCTTCGATAATATTGTAATTGCCGAAAAAGAACCTCTCGATAATTGTACGGTCGTCATCCATATCATTTGGGGCAGGTCCTCCTTGATGTACCGGAAAGCTCCATGGACCGCCACGGTTTTCGAAGCAAGACCACGCGAGCTCGGCATTTCCGAATCTACAGAACGTGCTGTAAACACGACTGCCTTGAATTTTCTTGCATAAGAAATTAGTAAAAAGCGACCTTTATTATTTTCTCCGAGGTGTCGACCAATTGTAACTTTTTCAACATTTTGGCGCGCGTCGTCCAGTGAATTAACCCTTCTAACTTAAAGAAAAAGAAAAAAGAAATTCAAACCGTTTGGCTCAATTTTAAAAAAGTTATTCTGTTTCGAAGGGTGTCCGAATATTGATCGGAGTAACTGCATTTCCTGGAAACACAGCCTACGAATGAAGGTTAGGCAAAGCAACTGATATTTTTGTGTAATATCAAGTAAATAAATACCTAAATGCTTTTAAACATTTAAATTTCTTGGATCTTTATTCGAAAATGTTGTTGGTACTTGCGTTTAAGACGTATCGCTTGCATGATTTCTCAACAACGTGAAGTACGATGCCGCGGAACTTAGAATCTGTAAACAGCAAAGGAACACAATAGATTAAATTTTTATCATGATTTTATAACTCGTTAAAGAGTATCTGATATAATAATAATAATAGACATTGTGTTTGTTACGATAAAGTCATTTTACAAGTACTTAAAAAAAATGTTTTTTAGGGAAATAAGAACACTTATAAAACAACTGTTACTTACTAATTCCTCGTTTAATAATTTATGACGCGTCATATTACAGTTGTAAATGTTGGAAAATATGTTCTGCGTACGTAGGAAATGTCGAGGAGAGGAAAAGGGAAGCTGATAATGTCGAATTCTGTTAATAACTTGTAATCTTACAATAATATTCAGGTATCATATATTGTGCAATAATGTGATTGGTATAGTCACTGTACTTTGAAAGCAAATTTATATCACGCCAACAATAATGTTTATGAAACTTTTTAGTTATTACTTGTAAATACGGGTAGAAAATAACATTGTTTCGAGGGTAGCATGGATATGGAACGCTGCACTCTTTATAGTCTATGGGGTACGATACTATTATATTTTTCCCTACTGCATATAAGGACAATATATGCCGTAGGTTGATTGCGGAGGAAATCTCACCTCATTCGCACACGCCAGTCTCTTTGGGTAATTCTACTCTTTTGAAACAAACAAAAGCGTAACGACCGACAAGTTTCCTTCTCACAAGTATTCGGATGATCATAATGGTGAGATGCAAGTTCGATGTCGATCGTGTGAATTATGAATCCACAACGAATACGCTGGATATAAAAATGAATACTGTATTTGTAATTTTTGCAAGTAATTTTATCTTACATACAATAAGAGCAATAATGAATTTACTAAGGATATTCCATTAAATACGGTCATATTGATTATAAGAGGCCAAAGTTCCACATTATTGGTAGCATTGATTTTTTAGGCAAAGCTAACTACCATCTCCTCTCTTATTTCTATGAAGTAAAACGTAACACTGCATCGCTCAAAATTTACAACGAAATGATATTAAAACGACAATAAAGAAATCAATATAAGTAAATGTTAACGTTATAACGAGCGAATATCCTGAAAATAAAATAAATATTCGCTAGGAAGTGTAAGAATTAGTATTATTATATCAGATTAGGTGAAAGGGTTAAATTAATAGTAGTATTTATTTATCTCAGTTTGCACGAAGAAACGGGATCCGTTCTACACATGATTGAACTAGTGTAATTACAGCGAGTAAATGTACTTACTCCAGTATACGTTTCCAATGATACGATGAAGAATCCACTAGCGGTCAAGCAACATGGTATATTAGATCTCATGATAATTAACATCAAGTCTCTCCGTAATATTTTCCCATATTTGTCCATTGGTAGAAACGACCATAAGCTTTTGTAGGCGGCATTAGCTACGTTCGTACTGTCTCGTATTAGACAATCGCAACTATAGGTGAACATCAGCAGTTGACACATGCAACCCGTTATATGAAATAGGAAAATAAGGCGTCTCATAAGAGGAGCGTCTTCCTGTGAAAAATTGCATTGTTGTATCCTAAACCGCTGTAACGAACTAAAAATATATTACTTTCTCCTACGAGAATTTTTTGCAACTTCACGAAAAATAAAGAAGATTGGAATTGTTGCTATGTCGTAATATCAAAAATTATTACTGCTATGAAGCAAACTAGAATTTTTTCAACATTAAATTTCTATTTTTACGGCACAGTTTTTTTTAATATAGATACTATTATGCATACCGTAAGTACTAAATATCCATCGAGGCACATTAATAAGCTGAAGAGCGATACTTGTCCAAGCACAATCAAATTAAACACTTGCTCGAGTTTCTTACAATATTCAATGAGCATTTGATGTTGTTGAATGTAAGTTTTAAGTTTCATATATTTACATATGCTGTACGACAATTTTTCGTTGTTATTTTCACCGCACATATTTTCAAGTCTATATTGTAAGATACGAAACTGTCCAGCAGTATGTAGATTCATAATGCATAAAATATTATCGAAACAAAGATAGCATACGCCAACGTGATACAGGCACAAAACCTGTAGAAACGCAAGATGTAATTTTATCTTTGTCATATGCGTATACGTGATTTTATTAAATTTATGTATCGCGATTTTGGAATATACATATTTGAAATTAACTTTGATAAATATAGTCGTGGCAAATTAAAACATTTGTTCTTTTAATTGTTTTTAGCAACTAACAAATTCTTAGTACCTGTATGATAAACTCGATCTCAAAGTATGGCGTCATGTAGCATATTGGTACGTTCAACCATATATTGAACGGAAGTATTCGATTTGTTTCGTTTCTTCCAATATTTGCTGAATAATATAAATACGTTAGCAAAGCTCGTTTAATTAATTTCGTTTAATCAAGAAAGCTAGTTAACAATATATATCGTTCTTTGTACAATGAGTATATAAATATCTCACCTTGAATTGGTCCTATCACGTAAGAGATAACTGTTCCTTGAGCGAAGAAAGTGAAGACGCAAACGAGAACCGTACAGGTACGTTTACACCTATCCACAATCATTCGTTCGTGTGAATTGTAATTCGAATGCCAAAAATTCGTTTTCGCGTATTGTATCAAACTAAGCAACTCCTTTTTGTATACAAAACAAACCAAAATTTTGAACAAAACGAGAATAATAGTTACGAGGTTGCACACGATGTATACAGTACCCTATAATCAAATAACAGTACACGTACACGATGGATATTTTCCAAACTACCGCGAGAGCAAAAACTGCTTTGATCCAATAGATCTTTCGAATAGTGTTCAAATCCGTAAAATTGTTTATTCGAAAAATTATTCTTCATGTTATTATAACAAAATTGAATTTTTCACTTACGCTAAAATCTCCCCAAGTGAAGTACAGATCCCTCGTTTCGACCACGATGGCGACGAGAATTGCGAAAGTCGTATAAATCATAGCAAAGTTCCTCCAACGTTCTTCGACATGGTTCTTCGCCAGCCAAAAGCCAACGATTTTCATGTAGAACGACACGACGGTGATTGACAGATCTCTGCCTTTCTTCGAGCTCATTCTGAATCTTCAACGGTAGTGTGCTCCAAGCTCCAATTTACAAGAGAATCTTCAGGTTTTTTATTAACCATACCTGAATCTCCATACTTATCTTGATTATCCCGTTCGTTTTGCATGTCCGCTATGTTTCGTGGACAACTGGTTATTTTACACGTCACTATAATTGCTCTCTTGTGGTGTAAAACGGAAAGGGGAAGAAGCATCGGATTGATAAATTATGCACGATTTCAGACGGATGGTGGTATTCGGGGAGACGATAAAGCATACGCGGTACATCGATAATTTTATTGTCCGGGAACGTTCGAAGAACACAGTGGTTGTTAGCCTAACATTCTTTTATTGCTGTTCGCGAATAAAGGAATAAAATTTACAAAGACTATTTGTCGGTTATTTTGTAAACATCTTTATTATAATTTTTCAGTGTTATGTACTTTTATTGCGTATGATACACATGTGCATTTTGCAGCTTGTTTTGTATATAATAATGCATAGGATCTGTTCTTTGTATTGAACGAAGAACACACTCGAAGGAGGACAGATGATCGATTATTCAAAATATTCTTTCGGAATTAGAATTGACTCGATCGACATTTCGACTATGTTAACTAAAGATAAATACACTTTAATTTATGAGTACAGTGAAGGTACGTGCATTTTCTACGTATTAACACATACATTTTGTCACATGAAAATACATTTCGCTATTTGCTGGCAACAATATGTAAGTTATACTATTATAAACTATTCAAGACTAATCTACCATAAATATGATTCCAAATATATGATCCAATATATATGACTCAAAATAATAGAAATAGCAATAAATAGAAAAATTAAACGACTGTGATTGTCAGAGTAGTGAATGAAATTCACCATTATGATACCGAATTAATTTAAGATTTACTATAAATATTAAAAAAAGCTCATATGTCGTCAATGATTGGCTGATATATTAAGACATTGAAGTACTATAGGAAAAGCTCCACATTGATTATTTATTATATATATGTATTAAATTATCAGTTATTTTCCTAAAATTCATTTATTTTCGTTAACAGATAAATATACAATTTGCCTGAATAGTACAATATATATCTAAAGGCAATTTTCTTAGAACAATCTATTGAATCGATTGGAGATTTGTTTTTACCGATCAATTTAAAGTTTCGTCTTCTACACGATTTCTCAACAAAGTGAAATATGACACTGCGGTAGATAAAATCTGCAAAATGTTAATAAACAAATTATTTTACGATATTGAAAATTGCAATTTCTTAGTGTCTAAAAATTTGCCCTATGCTTTAAATTTCATAGATCGTAACGTGTATTTATTGTAGATTCGATATTATATTTACTGTGGTATAAGTTTCCAATGATACAGGGAAAAATTTGTTCGCGGTGAGACAACAAACTCGTCTTGATCGCTCAATCACCATTATTAGATCGTTTCGAAGCATCTTTCCAGATTTGTTCATTGGCATAATCGTCCACAGCGCTGAATATGCTCCTATAGCAACTTTCTCACTGTGTTCTATCACACTGTCACAGCTATAGGTGAACATAAACAGTAGAGCCATTGAGCCGACTAAAAGAAAGATGAAAATCGAGCGTCTCGCTAGAGGGGCAGCAGCCTAAGAGCAAACTAAGCATTTAGAAAGTCCCAAACAATTAACAAATACCGATGACGGGAATGTTTATAGCATGTAAATACTAACCAATAATCCTTGATAAGCAAACAGGCAAATTAACACACTAAATACCAACACTTGTCCAAATATCAACATCGTGTACACGTTTTCAAGCCTGTCGCAGAAAGTGATGAGTGCCTGATGGTGTCGAATGCATGCCTTCAAATTCTCGTAAAACACATGCACATGCCTTGTTAACGCCGACTCCATATCATCTTCCTTCGTCCGACGTTCCATGTCACACAGTTTTGAAAACCTGTATCGAAGTATGCGAAACTGACCAGACAAGTGTATGGCCAAGATGCAGAAAACATTATCGAAGCAAAAATAGCTTACCGATACGTAATACATACTTATCGTCTGCAAAAAGTAAAAATTATTTCCCCTGTTACAGTCCGTGGAAAAAATCTATTGGTTTTTGCAAAATCGCAAAAATTGATTAGTCATTGATAAGAAAGGTCATGTAGATTTATAGAAAGTGGAGGATTCTAGGGTGAAGCTTCAATTAATTGTCACAGGTTGTATTTCCGCGTAAATATAAACATGTAATGCAACCAGCTACAATAACAATCGTTCGAAAAATTGCGAGAATCTAAAATACCTGTAGAGTAAATATCATTTCGTAGTAAGGCGACATAGATACTGGCAAATTCAGCCACACGTTGAAAGGAAATGCTCTTTCGGATTTATTTTTCCCAATATTTCCTGCAACAAACACTAAGATGATATACTTTTTCCCATATGGAATGGTTTTCTTATTTATCGTTAGGTATATTATTGTACCTATCGAATTTTTAGCCTATTACAGCAGACAGATATTTATTAGTATACACAATTGTTAAACATTTTAATATTGCAGCACCGAATCAAATTTCTTTTTTGAGAAAAGATTGTTTTTATTTATACGACATTGTATATCGATGTATATGTATTTGATGTACATGTATGGTATGAGAATTTGTGAAAGGAGTATATTATTATAATTATTATTATTATTATATCCACACGAATCATCCACGATTTGGATCAAAAAATGCAACACACCGTAAACAAATAGAATATTTTTGACCTACCGATAATCGGTGTTGTTAGATAAGCTAGTATAGCAAATGTACCCATTATGGTGACAGAACAGACGAAGAAGGTGCAAGTTTTCTTGCAATCATCCAAAATTTCTTTCTCGCGAAAATCGTACTTAACATTCCAAAAATGTTGTTGAACGTACACGATCAGTTTTATAAATTCCTTTTTATGCTTCATTATGATACATATCTTGACTAAACCCATTGTCACGGTTAATATGTTGGTAGTGACGTAAAGAATATCCTGAAATGAATTATGAATTTTTTATAATTATAGCTGTACGTTTCATAGAGCTTTAATTGAAATACACGTGTCATAAACTATTATCGAATGTTATATGTCACGAACGATTTTCAGTATTATTGTAGATTAAATTAGAAAATATAATGTATCTTATGAATTTAAAATTTTTAATGTATTAAATATAGGTAACCGAGAAAGTTTTTACCAATGATTTCTTTGATTATCCGATATAAACGAACATCAAAGATAGGTGCCGATTAAAAACAATCCCCGTAGATGGCAACGAGAAATCAATACATGAGCTTTACTTATACGATTAAATAATAATTAGAAAGATAATGACCGTCCTTGCTAAATTTTTTTCCAATCTAACGCAACTGCTCGTCTCGTTTTTCTATACATCATAATAATATACTCACGCCTTTGTACAACACAGTGAAATATAAATCTCTGATAATAATGATCGTGGCAAATATAGAATTCCATATTGTGTAAATGATCATTATTTTCATCCGACGTTCTTCCGTGGGATAGTTGGTTACCCATATACCGATATTCCTCAAGAAAAACGTCGACAGGACCATTGACATGTCCAAGTCTCGTTGTATTAGCATGATGACTGATCAGCGTCTAAAGCTGTCGCGTGCCACGTACCGCGTATGCCCCAATACATATGAATCATCATAATAACAGGTGACGCGCTTCTTTGATTTATTAATTTCTGCTGTCACTCTTGCAAGTGAAGTGAAGGAGAAATGGAAGAGGAATGGAAGAGGAGCGGAAGAGGAGTGGAAGGAAAACAGAAGTGAAAGAAGGAGTGAAATTAATGTTTGATTGTTATCTTTGTATGAATAAATGAAAAAAGCTTGGAAGTAGCAGGTAATCACACATTTGTTCGTTGATTGATCTCTTTCATTATTTCCAGAGACCCGTACGTCTTAGACCACAGTCACTTTTCAATCTACGACTTTTTAATCAGGAACTGCAACTGAGTTTTCAAACGTTAAATGTTGCGTCCTTCGCTCTTACGAGAAATTGCTGTTAAAATCGGAACGTGTAATGGTTGTTACGGAAATACAAAATTTATTTGTTCTTATGTTCATGTTACAGAAGAAGTCCAAACGAGAGTTTCCTGCTGAATAGATTTTTGAATACGGGTACGGATAAGGATTCGATCATGGTTGCTGCGTTTAGAGAAAAGAATAGCATTCGTGAAGATTTCGTAAGTATCTCTTTGTATAACTTTTCGCATTTTAGTGGTATATATATTTATCGTGCATGATGTACGCGTGTATTCTGTAGTTTATAGTGTTAGTTACCTGTCCTTGGTTTTCAAGGAGAACAAATGACCAGTTATTCGGAATCTTTGTATTTTGCTGACAGCAACGAACGTAGAACACGAGCCAAATTAAAGCAAGCAAATTTTATAACAATATCATGTTCGGCCTCACTAAAATCAGAAGGGTCTCATCAATGTTAGCGATAATTTTATTAGCAAAAGAAGAAAACATATATATTGGAATATCGCTATATCGATGTCGATGCAAGAGTCGCCACATCCCCTTGGTGTAGAATTTTCATTTCCGATGTAAGATTTTAATTAACTTTATCTTTATTATTACCGAAACATATATTTCAAGTACATATTAAAGTATATTCATATATATTCAAATATTTTCATGATATAGGTACTTGTATATATATGATGGATTATTTATCCGCATTTTTCACAGATGATTCCCTCATGAGCGTGAAGTATGACATTGTAGTACTCATCAGCTGTAACATAAAATTTTAGTGTCATCATAGGATTCATCTAAAAATTTATATATTTCTGGTAATGCGTTGCAAAAAGCGATATTTCCGGGATGAATGAGGTTAAATACGAAATGGATTACGTACCGCGGTAGATGTTTCCAAAGATATAGGAAAAAATCCACCAGCGGACAGGTAGCATGGTCGCATTGATTTCATCATCATCACCTTCACGTCTTCTCGTAACATTCTGCCAGTTTCGGTCATTGGTAGAATCGTCCACCAGCCTGAGTACGTTGCCAAGCTAATATTCGAACTTTCCTCTATTAAACCGTGGCAAGTGTACGTGAAGAAAATTATATGGATAAAGCTACCGACCATGTGGAACACGAAGATCAGTCGTGTACCAGTGGATACATTTGCCTGTATACATAATATAATACTCGTTTATTCATATCGAAATCGTTCTGATGTAGCTGGTATAACTGTCGAATATATAATACTTGAAACGAGCATTTCGTTTCTAGGTAAAGAGATAAGTTTATGAAATTTTGAGAAGAACATAAACCAAAGTTAAATTACTCATGCTATTTAACGATTCTTACGTAACAGTGAAATAATAAAACTTGCGATAAATCGTATTTCAAATAAACCGTATTTAAAAACGAATCCACTACTATACTGTAAGTAAATCCAACGTACCAAAAGTATCTCGTACGTGTCGAAGCACATTAGCAAGCTAAAGACCACTACATGGCCGAAGATCGGAAAAGTATTAACATACTCGAGCTTCTCGCAGAATTTGATCAACGACTGATGCTGCCGAATGCATTTTTTCAACGCTATGTAACACTTGTCGGCGTAATCGATCTTATCCGTTTTCTGGTCGATGATCTTCCATAAATTCAAAAGTCTGTTATGGAGCATGCGGAATTGACAGATCACGTGCATATTCAGTATGCATAAGAAGTTGTCGTTGCACAAATACGTTACACCGATTTGTTGCACAGTCGCTAGCTGGGTAAACAGTGATCTTCCATAGTAAAATTATCGTTGTATTCGCTGAGTTCGCTATTTAAATATATTCGGAAATGGAGGAGATATACGATACCTGAATAACAAACATTATTTCGTAATACGGTGTCACACTTAGCGGCAGATCGACCCACATTTTGAACGGAAGTACCCTATCCGATTTGTTTTTTCCGATATTCGCTGAAACACAATGGAACATGAATTCTGAAGCTTCCATTTCGTATGTTCTATTAATTAGTTCGCACATATTTGTGATTTCTTTCAGAATCAGGGTTGACTCGATGGAGATTTTGTCAATTGTTTATTAATTGTTAACTAATTTGATTGTTTTGAAGGATACGGTGAAGAGGGTAAAGCATGTATTTTGATTGTTAATATCGTTGGATCGTAAAGCTATAGAATTGTTTTTATTCGAGACTAATTTATGTATTTTATGTAGAAACGAAGATCTTTAAATATGCATGCTCACCGCAGATTGGCGTAATTATGTAAAATGCCAAGGAGGCTTGCGTGAAAGAGCATGCCGTTATGGTCCACAGCTTGCACAATTTTCGGCACTTCATGAAAAGTATTTTCTCATCATGGTCGTACTTGAAATGCCAAAAATTTTGTTGTGCAAATAAAACTAAATCCTTAAATTCCGTTCTGCGAAAATTTAATATCAAAAGCTTGAACATCGCCAATATGATGCATAATGTATTAGAGAGCAAGAAGGTACAATGCTGAAAAAGTTAATTCATTTTATATATAGTAAACCAGTCGGAACATCGATAGAATTTGTTTCTCTCTATAAATCTTTTAAACATTTTCATAATACGATTGCCGTATTAATATATTTCTTGCAGTTTTCTATTAAATTTTATAAAAACAATTAGGTAGATTCGGTATTCACCTTAATTATTTTCTCTGTAATTAAATTTATAATGCATTCGTATAAAAATTTAAGTTGATTTCTAAATGAAAAGTATATCTATGACTTTCGAAAAATAACAATCTTAAGACAGCGACAGATCTTTATACTCACGCTCAAATCGTTCCACGTGTAATAAGCATCGCCGAGATTTAGATATAATCCGTAAACATGTATAACGGCAGTAAACGCCATAGTGAGTCTTCTTCGACGTTCTTCGGCGTTATTCACTGTCATCCAGACACCCGCGAGTTTTAATAGAAACTGTGACAACGTGATTGAGATATCCGTGTATCGTGTCGTATGCATGACGATCGTTTTTCTCGATCTTGATCTTTAAATCATGCGACAGCTAGAAAATTTAGCGAGAAAA
Organism: Bombus impatiens; assembly: GCF_000188095.3. Taxonomy (NCBI): domain Eukaryota; kingdom Metazoa; phylum Arthropoda; class Insecta; order Hymenoptera; family Apidae; genus Bombus; species Bombus impatiens. Next base: position 6,824 of record NT_178298.1, on the reverse strand, counting down.
GGTTCCTAGCGAAAAGGTGACTTGAAGTGACATCGCTTTGATCTATCGAGACATTCGATCGCTTGATAATAGATACGTATCTTACTTAAAGCGAACTTTTCCGCGTAGAGTGGAAGCGATACGGTGGCAGAAACAAATAAGAAATTGACAAACATGAAAAATATATGAATTGGTGTATCACGTGTGCTTGAGAGAGGGCGTGTGCGATTATTACCCCCTACAGTGCATGTGCAACTAGCAATTTCTCACATATTGATTACTTGGTCGCCAGAAGTAAAAATTCTGCTATAACGTATGATTACTTAGAGAAAAAGTACAGTTGGAAAGTATAATACTACGTCGTTGCCTCTGAATGTAGAATCACGACGTGGTGTATAAAGATGATTTCTTTTGAGAATGATTAAGCTGTTACCTTCATTGCAAAATGAATATCACGTAATTCTGTAGCGACATACTATACCAGGTACGCAGTATCACATATCCTTTGTATTAGCACGCACATTTTGTAACACGAACACACATCTCATTATTTGCTAATTATAATACGTATAAACTATACTATCTTTAAGTACCTACAACTAAAGTTACAAAAATGAAGGCAATTAATATGTAATGATATTTTATATGGAAAAATTAGACGCGATATGATTTTCAGAGTACCGAATGGAATTCGTAATTTTGACATAGAATGAATTTACGCTGAAAACGTTATGAACGAGTCAGCAAAAGCTACCACCTCAAAAAATTCGTTATCTATCGACTTGATTACAAAATGTTTGCAGCGAAGTTTACTGTATTTAAGGAGCCTGGTCAGACGAGTATACGAGTTGATTATCTAATACCCTATGTTTTGAGATATCAAGTTAACTTTGAAGCTTTTAATAGCCATCATGTATCTTTTATAACGTTAGCCGATCTAGTTGGACATTTTTTACTGAAAGATCCTAACTTATGTATTTATACACACAGAGCGCTAGTTTATCAGATATTTTAACTGTAATTCGTTAAATTTAATGTATGGAAGAGACGAGAAAAGACGCGAAACGGTATTATTGCGTTTACATCGTCCTTACCTTTCGTACATTAAATTGGATAAATTAAACTTAAAATATCTGCTGAATTAATGTTTTTTCGGTATAAATTAGTTAATACTGTTTTGTAAAGAATGTCCAACTGAATCGACTAATCATCTTAACGTGTCAAAAAGTATAAGATACTAGAGTATGTACACGTCTGACTAGGCTGCTTCAATACCATACTTTAAACGCTTTTTGATGAAGTCGACAGATAATTGCTACAGGTGGTAGTTTTTAATGACTCACCCTGTATATACAGGGTGGTTGGTAACTGGTGGTACAAGCGGAAAGGGGGTGATTCTATGCGAAAAAAGAAGTCGAAAATATAGAATACAAATTTTTCGTTTGAGGCTTTGTTTTCGAGAAAATCGACTTTGAATTTTCGCTCGGTACGCGTGCGATACGTTACGACGGATCTCACTGTAGATCGTTGTCTCGATGAAAAAATTAAAAAAAAATTTTTATTCTATATTTTCGACTTCTTTTTTCGCGTAGAATCACCCCCTTTCCGCTTGTACCACCAGTTACCAACCACCCTGTATATATATATACTTCTTTTATGACGTAGGCGTGGAATAAGAAAGGATTTCTGGATACAGATCATAAAGGGCAAAAAACGAGATAACATCTTTTTAAGGATATATTTCTAGTCGAATACGAATTGCTAGTCGGGGGACGAGACATTCGACGTACAAACTTCTCGTTAAAAATGAACAAATACCTGTTCGAGCGTTTTACGAAATTCAACATTTAAATGGTGTACAAACAAGGAATAATAAAAATACATTCAAATAGGTACTGTGCCAGCAAAGTCATAAGCGAGCGACTCTAGTTGATTATACATATGTTTAGTTATCGGTTATTTTCTATTCAACGGTTTATCTTTTTTTATAGATGTATCTATACAATTCTTTTGAACACTATCATAAGTAATTGTCTACGAATATTTTACCGAATTGGTTGGAGGTCTGCTTTTACCAATCAGTTTTCAGCTTCGTTTTCTAAATGATTTCTTAGTAATGTGAAATATGATGCTGCGGTAGATAAGATCTGCAAAATATTAATAAACAAATTATTTCACGATATCGAAAATTGCAATTTCCTAGTGTTTAAAAATTTGTCCTATACATTAAATTTCATAGATCGTAACGCGTATTTGTTGTATATATATATGTACTATATCTACCTTGTTATAAGTTTCTAACGATACAGGGAAAAATCTGTTCGCGGTGAGACAACAAACTCTTCTTGATCGCTCAATCACCATTATTAAATCGTTTCGAAGCATCTTTCCAGGTTTGTTCATTGGCATGATCGTCCACAGCGCTGAATATGCTCCTATAGCAACTTTCTCACTGTGTTCTATCACACCGTCACAGCTATAGGTGAACATAAACAATAGCGCCATTGATCCGATTAAATGAAAGATGAAAATCGAGCGTCTCGCAAGAGGGGCAGCAGCCTAAGAGCAAACTAAGCATTTAGGAAGTCCCAAACAATTAACAAATACCGATGATGGGAATGTTTATAGCATGTAAATACTAACCAATAATCCTTGATAAGCAAACAGGCAAATTAACACACTAAATACCAACACTTGTCCAAGTATCAACATCGTATACACGTTTTCAAGCCTGTCGCAAAAGTTGATCAGTTCCTGGTGGTGTCGAACGTACATCTTCAATTTTTTATAAAACGTATGCGCATAGTTTGTTATCGTCAATTCCATATCCTTCTCGTTTATCTGATGTTCTATATCGCACAGTTTTGAAAACCTGTATCGAAGTATGCGAAACTGACCAGCCAAATGTATGGCCAGAATGCAGAAAATATTATCGAAGCAAAAGTAGGTGACAGCTATTTGATACATATTTATCATCTGCAAAAAGTACAAAAATTACTTCCCCTGTTACAGCCCACGGAAAAAATCTATTGGTTTTTGCAAAATCGTGTCAGAGATATCGCATCATTTCTATAGTTATCTTTAGATACCAGCATGTCGTATTTCAACTAATTGTCACACGTTGCAGTTCCACAGATGCGGATATCCCAGTTTATGTCATTGTGTTGTAAGTTTAATATGGTAAATGTGTAAATTAATATGGTAAATGTAAGCATATAATGCAACCAGCTACAATAACAATCGTTCGAAAAATTGCGAGAATCTAAAATACCTGTAGAGTGAATATCATTTCGTAGTAAGGCGACATAGATACTGGCAAATTTAGCCATATGTTGAATGGCAATACTCTTTCGGAATTATTTTTCCCGGCATTTGCTGCAACAAATGTTTAGATGATATACTTTTCTCTATACCAAACGTTTCGCTTATTTATCGTCAGGTACATTTTTGTATTTACCAAATTTTTAGTTTTTTACAGTAGAGAAATATTTGACAGTATACACAATCATAGTACATTTTAATGTAACAATACCGAATCAAGGTTGTTTAAAAAAAGAAGTTTCTTAAATTATGTGATAAAATAGTATGAAAATTTCTGGGGGAAGTATCCTATTATCTATATACAGAGCGTCTCTAAAATCTTGGTACAAGCGATCTGGTAGTAATTCTACAGGTAAAAATTAACCGAAAACAAGGAATAATATTTTTTCGTTTAAGGCTTCGATTTCGAGAAAAATGTGTTTGAAGATCCGTCAGATGCCCGTGTACTAATTGCAAGTTTCGAGGTAACCAACTTGTCTTTCTGCTCGTGTTGACGAAAAAATATTACTCCTCTTTTGCCACCTATTTCTGCATAAAGAATCCCGATAGCTTGAACTAAGATTACGGAAACATCCTGTACATACATAGCACGTCGATATTACGTACATCCACGTAAGCATTCGCGACTTGAATTAAACATCTACAGCACACTATTAGCGAATAGGATAACAGAATAATGGAGCAATAGAACCTACCAATAACCGGTGTTATTAGATAAGCTATTATAGCACATGCACCCATGATGGTGACGGAACAGACGAAGAAGGTGCAAGTTTTTCTGCAATCATCCAAAATTTCTTTCTCGCGAAAATTGTACTTAACATTCCAAAAATGTTGTCGCACGTACACGATCAGATTTATAAATTCCTCTTTATGCGCCATTATGATACATATCTTGATTAAACCCATTGTCACGGTTAATATGTTGGTAGTAACGTAAAGAATATCCTGAAATTATTACGAATTATTACGAAATTATTATCAATTATTACGAAATTATTATCAATTATTACGAATTCTTTTATAACTATAGCTGTTTGTACGTTTCATGGAGTTTTAACTGAACTACTCGTGTCATAAACTATTATCCAATGTTATATGTCGCGAACGATTTTAAATATTAGATTAAATTAACAAATATTGTGTATATCGTGACTTTCACACTTTTTATTTATTAAATATAAACGGACGATGAGGATACGTGACAATTAGAAACAATCATTATAAATGGCATCGAGAGATCAATATGTATTTTTTGTTTATATAATTTAATAATAAATAGAAAGATGGTCGTAACAATTGCTTAATATTTTCCAGAACCCGACGCTATCACTCATTTCGTTTCTATATACATAATGAATTATTATTATTACATATTTGGAATGTTACAATATTTATTTCATAATATAGCACATACACAATCTTATTTAACACAACTAAACCAGTTAAATATACTCACGCCTTTGTAAAATATAGTGAAGTAGAAATCTCTGGTAATTTCGACTGTAGCAAATATCGAATGCCATACTGTATAGATGATCATTATTTTCATCCGACGTTCTTCTGCGGAATTTTCGGATATCCACAAGCCGATGCTCCTCAAGAAAAACTTTGACAAGACCATCGACATGTCCAAGTCTAATTCCGTTTGCATGGTGTCGGCTGGATAGTATCTAAAGCTGTGGCTCGCGCGTGCTCTAGTGCATATGAATCATCGTAATAACAGGTGTCACGTTGATTGGAAATCATTCTTCGCTCTTGTCATCCTTACACCATTCTGACGGGAGGGGTGCAAAAAGGAAAAAGTTGATTGCTACCCTTTGGCATAGGCGGAAAGACACGTAAAAGATGTATTCGTCAATTACGCATTTGTTCGCTGATCAATTTCTCTTACATTATTGACAGAAATTTGTGCGTATTACACTGTCATTATTTTCTACTCTACCGATGCAATGCTTTAAACCACCTTTAACTCTCGAAAAAATATACTATAGCTGGATTATTTGACAAGACGGTTGGTAGAAGGATACGAAGGCAAGTAGTGGATGTGAAAGTTCCAATTGAATTATTACGAAATTATTATCAATTATTACGAAATTATTATCAATTATTACGAATTCTTTTATAACTATAGCTGTTTGTACGTTTCATGGAGTTTTAACTGAACTACTCGTGTCATAAACTATTATCCAATGTTATATGTCGCGAACGATTTTAAATATTAGATTAAATTAACAAATATTGTGTATATCGTGACTTTCACACTTTTTATTTATTAAATATAAACGGACGATGAGGATACGTGACAATTAGAAACAATCATTATAAATGGCATCGAGAGATCAATATGTATTTTTTGTTTATATAATTTAATAATAAATAGAAAGATGGTCGTAACAATTGCTTAATATTTTCCAGAACCCGACGCTATCACTCATTTCGTTTCTATATACATAATGAATTATTATTATTACATATTTGGAATGTTACAATATTTATTTCATAATATAGCACATACACAATCTTATTTAACACAACTAAACCAGTTAAATATACTCACGCCTTTGTAAAATATAGTGAAGTAGAAATCTCTGGTAATTTCGACTGTAGCAAATATCGAATGCCATACTGTATAGATGATCATTATTTTCATCCGACGTTCTTCTGCGGAATTTTCGGATATCCACAAGCCGATGCTCCTCAAGAAAAACTTTGACAAGACCATCGACATGTCCAAGTCTAATTCCGTTTGCATGGTGTCGGCTGGATAGTATCTAAAGCTGTGGCTCGCGCGTGCTCTAGTGCATATGAATCATCGTAATAACAGGTGTCACGTTGATTGGAAATCATTCTTCGCTCTTGTCATCCTTACACCATTCTGACGGGAGGGGTGCAAAAAGGAAAAAGTTGATTGCTACCCTTTGGCATAGGCGGAAAGACACGTAAAAGATGTATTCGTCAATTACGCATTTGTTCGCTGATCAATTTCTCTTACATTATTGACAGAAATTTGTGCGTATTACACTGTCATTATTTTCTACTCTACCGATGCAATGCTTTAAACCACCTTTAACTCTCGAAAAAATATACTATAGCTGGATTATTTGACAAGACGGTTGGTAGAAGGATACGAAGGCAAGTAGTGGATGTGAAAGTTCCAATTGAAAGTACCGAATAGTGGTTCTTATAAAAATAATAAGAAATTTATACACACTTGTTCGCGTGTTCGTGTTGTAGAAGAACACCGAGCGGCAATATGCGACCGAATGGATTTATGAATATGGATTATTTTGATGATTCAATATGAGTGTAACTCGACTTTTAAGCGTCAACGTATAACGAACCAAACTTCAAATGTAATTCTTTTTATTTTCATTGTAGTTTTATTTCGCTTTGCAGCAGCGCCCATTAGATATTTCATCATCTGTTACTATTTTACATTCTATATACATTCTGTATACTTGCAAGTGAAATATGTATATTACGAATTGAGGGTCTCCTGTGTAGTTTGTCTTAACAGTGTG
>NT_178297.1:0-772 GCF_000188095.3 Bombus impatiens | reverse complement strand
TCTATAATCGTTGAGTCGTTAATACAAGGTATAAATCGCAAAATAAATTTGCCGATGAAAACTCGATAAATGATTGTCACGTAACTCGGTAGATCGCTCGTTGATAGTCGTAGATACTCGAACATACTGTATTCTTTCGGTTGCGTCGGTTTATTTATACTGGTCGGGGGTGAAGTCGGATGATTCAAATTCGTCTTTGTTCGCCGTAGCGGCGACGTTGTTTTGCCCGGAGTATATTTGTTCTTACGTTACTTGTATCCTTACGATCTTGATACTCCGAGGCAAAACAACAACACGATTTGAATTGTCCTCTGACTCATGTGCCGCTATATCATTCCTCCCCCACTCCCCCATCAAGCAGTGTTAACGTTTTTATTGTGATATGTTCATCACGTGTTTACATAGATTGTCTACGGAAACCGTTACGTCGCGATTGTTGACTTTGATAGTGTTGACTTTGATAGTGTCCGTCTTTTCGCCTCTTTGCGTTACTTTAAACGGCCCGTCTTAAGGCGGCCGTAAAGGGATTGTAATCGCGACAAGTCTTCAAAATACGTTCGGCGAAGGTTCCAACTCGCGGAAAACGAATATCTTTCTTCCGCCAGGTCGTGTAATGGGCTGTGGTCTGACCTTCTCCATCCGTTCTTTAAGCAGGTTCGCGAATTCCAGATTGACTCGCTGATTGCAAAAAGTACTCCGCCGGCAATCGCATGCCGGTGCCGTAGATCATTTCAGCTGCCGCTGCGTCTAGGTCCTCCTTTATCGCGGTTCG
>NT_178296.1:0-980 GCF_000188095.3 Bombus impatiens | reverse complement strand
TTTTTTTCCTCCGTGAGCGCTTCTCTGCTGCATTTTCCTTTCATAAATTTTGTCACCTTTCTTCTCGATTTTCCTTTCATAAACTTTGTCATCTTTCTTCTCATCTCTCTTTTCCTTTCTTTTCACTCCTTGTCGTATCACACTTTCTCCTCCATGCCCCATTTTCTTATCTTCACTTTCTTCTTTGGCATTGCTTCATTTATCTTCTTTTTGATTTCAGTCCACATTTCCTCTACTGTTTTTCCCCTGCAGGTGTAGTCTTTACATTCCTCCAGGTATTTTTCCACACTTTAGTTTGTTCATTCCCTTTTCTCCTTCTCTTCTTCTTTCTTTTGCTCACTTTTTTTTTCTCACTTTTTGTAATTCCGGCCCCCCTATTTCTATTTCTAACGGCATGTGGCCCGACTTTGTTCTTTTTCCTACTTTCATGTCGATTATTTCTTCTGTCGCCTCCTGATTTCCAATCACATAATCTATTACTGAGTTTCCTCTTTCCCCAATATATGCCCACACCTCCCCTTCTTTATCTCTTCCATTGATTATCACCCAGCCTCTCTCTTCCAGGTACTTTAGCAGAGTTGCATGCCCAAGTAATTTTCTAGTACTGTTCTATCATTGATCCACGTAGAGCAGTGGTACAACGCATGCTCCTCATCATTTTCTTCAGCATTATAATCAAAGCATCTTGAGTGGGCCTCCTTATTAATCGTCTTACGATCTACGTTAAATATTCCATGTCCACTCAAGATCTGCATGGTAAAGTCTTCAATATTTCTTCTCTACTTCTTGAAAATACAAGCGTAATTTATAAGTCTCCTTGTCCAATTATCCTCCCTATAATAACTCCATTCTTCTCTCCACTTTTTCTCCATACGTTTGTGGCGGATCGGTATCAACAAGACGCCGACAGGTCGAGGCATCAACGCGGCGCAGCACCTCCCGGGCGATCCGCGGGTACCAACCGCCAACACCAGAGGGCT
>NT_178295.1:0-578 GCF_000188095.3 Bombus impatiens | reverse complement strand
CACACACACATACTTCCACACACTGATATACACATACAAGTATCTCTACCACGCACCTAACACAGTCCAGCATGGAAAATTAGACATATCTCAACAACGTTACATAGGATGGCGGTATAACGTGTTAAGTTATGTGGGATGACGTTATAGCTTATTATGTTATATGGGACGACGTTATAACGAATTACGTTATATGGTATGACGTTATAACGTAATAGGTTATATGGTATGACGTTATATCGTATTACGTTATATGAGATGACGGCATAACGTATTACGTTATATGGGATGTATTACGTTATATGGTGTGACGTTATATCTTATTGCGTTATATGGTATGACGTTATAACGTATTACGTTATATGGTGTGACGTTATACCGTAATACGTTATATCATATAACGTTATAGCGTAATAGGTTATATGGCATGACGGTATAAATTATTACGTTATATGGGTCGACGATATGACGCAATACGTTATATGGTATAACGTTATAACGTATTAGGTTATATGGCATGACGATATAACTTATTACCTTATATGGGATGCTGTTACTACGTATTACCTTATATGGTA
>NT_178294.1:0-372 GCF_000188095.3 Bombus impatiens | reverse complement strand
ATCCTCTTTGGCTAAAACCTCGTTCGCCGCGACCTCTATTCTGTTGCGGCTGACACGCACCTCCTTCCCATTGCGCTCCACCATTGTTTCCACCGTTGTATCCGCCTCTGCACGTGTTTGTGCATTTTTTACCATGTGGCCGTACTTTCCACAGACATGGCACTTTATATCCCCCTTTTCGACTTCGAATACATTCGACCTTTTCCTATCACTTTCACTCTGGCTACGCGTTTCCCACATTGTAATTTTATTTTTTTCAAATTCGCAAGTTCGATCACTTTCTTTCACTGAGTCGATTAAGTCACCAATATAGGTCAATGAGTCTGGTAGTGTTTTCAGCATGTAGTCGAGTTTTTCACGTTCACTTGCGTT
>NT_178293.1:42697-56160 GCF_000188095.3 Bombus impatiens | reverse complement strand
ACGATGACCATCCTACGCGTATGACAGGAGTGCTCCAGGAACCTCTTCTGAATTAACTTCTGTTGCACCCTCTTCCCGCGTCCTCTTGTTCGAGCCAGTCCTAATGATTCCTTACATATTGACGATAGACTGGGACGAAGACAGATCATAGATAGTCGACAGGCGACGATGGCTTCGGGGTTTTCACTTATAGCGTAACACTGCTAGCGTGCGGATCTTGACCAGCTCAAATTATATTCTTACTTGTACTTACACTTCCGTATTAAAATATATTTTCTACTTTACAATTTATCCACGCGTTCCTCTGTTCGTACATCTAATAACCTGAACAAATCTTAAATGAAATTTTGAAACTGGTCGTTCGACAAGTCCTGGTAAGACTAGTCTTAAATAACCGCGAAGATCTTCGATCGTGTGAGAAACTGAGACGACTATGAATAAATGCGTATCGTATCTTAAATACGTCGATCGGGAAACAACAGTAGCACGTAACAAGTACTTCCTAATTTAAGAAGGAAACGCTCGAATATCACAAAGTTCCGTACAATTATCGTCAATTCAGGCTCTCCGATAATTTGTCAAACTACCAGACGAACTTTCCATCACGCGAGAACGGAGTTTCTCGCGGCAGGGTTCAACGATCGCCCGGAGAAACTCGGCGAGTCACGAAATTCCCGAGAACCGGAAGTTCTTCCACCACAAGTCCAACGTCCGCGCGGCAATAATAAAGAGTCCGAGCGACGATCGCTCATCGTAATAAGATGGCGTGATCGCCGCCGAAGACAGGCTTTCGCCAAGCTGCATTAAGCCATTAAAACCACGCCGAGATTTATTCCATTCCTTGACCCTTTCTCGGCTCTACGTTCGATCGTCTTTCGCGCAACTTCGTGCCAATTCCTCCAACACCACCCCCTCTCCTTTTATCAACTGCTCGTCTGTCATTCGCTGTTTAACGAGACGAATCTATCCGTTCGCGGTTACACGAAAATCGAGGGTTGCTCGTTCGAGAATTGATTGATCGATGGATAGCGAACCGTTGATGATATCTCTTGATTTAGCGTTGGAAAACTTGATCGGTCGGCGCAGTGAATTTCTCCGACTATCAACCGTGTTCAACGAAATGGCGGAATTATTTCTTTAACAGGTTCTACGTCGCGAGAAGATCGAGATGATCGATAGAAGTTGAGAAAGTAAAGATGGTAAATGTAAGAGTAAAAAGAATGGCTATGAACTTACAGGTTACTTTGATCTTCTTCGAAAAGCTGATGAAAGTTTCATGTTTGATTAACATCGTGCAAAACAGGGGTAGTTTGCATTGTACGTGTATCGTGCGAGAGGATGGATCGCGAAATTCCGCAATTTTCCTACAGCGGAAGGCCGGTGTCAATCAATAATCGCTTAATTAAATTCCTATAACAAGCGAACTGCAACATAGTTTGCATAATCGAAAAGCAAAAATCCCACGTTAAATATAACACGGCTGGATATAACACCAACTATCGTGAGAAACAACCAATTGTTCCTTCTTCGAGTACTCAGCTTCAAACTCTAACTCGAAAAACTCTTCCGTGCTCTTGCGGTAATTTTATTTTCCAAACTTGGCTAAAGGTTGTCCGAGCTTTTTCAAATTTGAATCCTTTGGATTGTTCGAAACGTTCCCAAGAGATTTCACCGCGGTACACCCTTCTTTCTACGTTATTTGCTCGTTTGCCACTCGACGAGACTCGGCGAGTATACAGATAGAATCGCGTTTAACAATGACATTCGTTCCCGTCCGCGACGTGCTTTCTATTAAATTGATATTCATTGTTGCTTTCCATAGAATTTAATTACGAAACTGCGTATTTCTATACAAATTCATACCTTCGTGAAAACAATTTAAAAGGGAGAACATAGACAGGGGCATGTTAAATATCGTAACGAATATTGTATTTAGCATATTTTACGTTTCTTCGTGTATGACGTGCGTTCTATGAATGTTTGCGCCTTCAAATTCTCCACAAATCCATAAAAATCCGCAGTTTCATAACCATTGCAGATACTGTTGCGAGTATTTGACGAACGCAGCCTGGTTAAAGCCTATGTGAAACGAAGAAGACGACCCTCGACGATATCCGAGATATCGATTACATATTATTATAACTTTTGTGTTAAACGTGTTGCACGTGTTACCGTATTACACATTTTGAATCGCTCGTTATACCGTATGTCGTACGCGCGTATAAATTATGATTATTGTAAATAAATAATAATTAGGAAGGAGGAAACCACCGGTGCTACATTGATTTTGTAATATTTTCTGTTTGAAACGGGAATAAAGGAACGCTCGGTCCGAAGAATGTAATTACCGTGTCAACAACGGAGTAGCAAAATGTTTCAGCGGATAAGCAAATAACACGGTGGCTTGGAAAACACAATTTCTCGAGCGTTTTCCAAAATCTGATAATCATAGGCGAAAGACACAGGGCCAAGCCGACAGGTGAATCAGTGGAAAAGGGGCTGTTAATTGAGAGTCCTGCCGCGGGCCAATTTACCGGGAAATCGTTTCACAAAGCCTGTTACGACACTTTTCGGTTTAATTAACGAGCGATTTCGAGGCGTTCCTGAAACGTTTTCCCCGCCCCGAATCATATATTACGCGTGCCGGCTCCTCTGGCACGTGATAGTTATTTACAACGAGCGAATAAATCTCTCTTCGATGAAATACGCGAAATTTATTGGCCCAACGTTGTCGACTGCTCTTAAATATGCAAATGCCGTTGCAGATTTGGGTAAACACCGCGTGCGCCGCCGCTTTTTCCAGCCGACCCACCGCCTCTCTTCGCGTCATCTGTCATTTCTTTCGATCGGCGAAGAAACGATCGGAACCTCGACCCGGCGATATTTCGCGACACGAATGTCGGGCCGGCTGGAAAATACTCGGTTTATTTCGAATTTACAGGAAAATATGACGAAATACGGGGAAAATTTGTAATACCCTGTATATCATGGAAAAAGGGTTTGTTCGCTCTTCTGTGCAATTCGCGAACGTAGATTTATGGCGGAACGAAATTGTTGCGTAAAAGGAACGTCGATACGATGAAGCATCGAATGGTATCGCGACTCGATGGATGGATTTCCTGATCGAAAAACTCAGCTCCGCCACTTTCGATGAATAAATTTCTTCGCTCTCTACGAACACGTTATACGTCGTTATACCGCAGAAGCCAGAAACATCTTGGTTCTCCTTTCAATTTTCCTGGGACGCCCGAGCCACCGAGAACAATTCGAAAATAGTGCAAGAACCACGTAAACCGTTGGGGGAGGGGACGGACGGACCGAAAAACGAACACATGGAAAGGCGAAAACCTCGAGTCGTTTTCGCAGGAATCGTGTCTAACTGGCTGTTTGTCTCGGAGCCAAAATTCCGGGCGAACCAAAGTGGAAGAGCCTGGAGAACGAGCCGGGGGTGTTTTCGCCTCGTACAGTCGCGATCGTAGGTCGTACGACCGTACGTCGGACAAGTAACCGAGCCGAACATGGCCGTAGTGACAAAGAGACCGGGTTCGGATCGCGTGTAATTTAATTCGTGGCGTGCTCCAAGTTACGACCACGAGGGTGTGCAGGGGGCTGATGTGCGGAACGGTGGTTACGGAAGCGCGCAACGCTTCGTGGGAAGGAAGAGAGGCGAAGAAAAAGGGGTTGGTTAAGGTAGATGTCGTTGTCAAAGTGCAGCTAGCCGAAAGACACACAACTCCGGGGGCCGGTGTGCGGTGAATCCCCGCTGCACCGTCACGATTTCGTGGTGGTGTGGTATTGATCCACCCCCAGAGAGCGCGACCGGGGCTTTTGCTCTCTCGTCTGCGTGTTCTCGCGCATTTGTGTCGGCGTTCTCTCCTCCCCGCGTCTCGCCTTCTTCGCCTCTCCTTTCGCGCCTTCTTTCCCGCTCCTTTCGGCTCTTCCTTTCGCGCGCTTCTTTCTCCTTTCTGTTTCTGGCTCGACCACGGTTTCTTTCACGGATCCCTCGTTTGCCCCTGTTTCCTTCGTGCTCCACGGCATCCTCGCTCGTGTCTCCCCGCGATTTTTCCGTCTCGAATCTTCCCCGTCCCATTTCGTTGTCTCCCGCCAACGTATCTGTTTATCACCGTTTTTCTCCGCCTTTGTTCCACCTTTTCCCGACTCTTTGTCCCTCCCCCCTCCTTGCCACTTTTTCTCGGTACGCCGTTTCTCCCGAAGATGAACAAACTTTCCGTGGCTTTTGTCGACTCTCGACCTGTCTCATTCCGATGAAAGAATTGGAATTACGCTTGCATCTACATTCCAATGGGGATACTGCAGTCGTAATACGCGGGATATAGAATTCATCGAGTTGGCGGACGACGTAAGACAGCGATTCTATCCCGTAGGAATTACCCAGCCACTGGGTCTCGACAAATAAAGGATCAGAGCCGTTGCAGCAGTCCGACGAGCCTCGACGTTTACGGCCTCGTCCCGTGCTGTCGTAAAAGTAATCGCCACACGACGACTTGATCGGTGATTTTTGCGTTTAATTGCCACTGTTTCGTTGTCCAATCTCTTCAGAAGCTGTTCCACAACGGCAGCCGATCGGACTTCCTCTGTTTCCCGAGGAAATTGCGCGATGTACGTGTCGATGGCCATCGTCAGGGTGTCAGGGAAGATAGAGCTGGTGGAATATTCATGCCTGCCGCATTATGTCTGCTCGTTGGCAATAATGTGACGCAAGCTGCGCCACGTGTGCAGCTGACAGCCGGTGGAATATATCTCGACGCATGCAGCTCTCTGGGGTCGATCGTCTAGGAAACAAAATTCAACGTCGTCGAGCAGTAGTTACTTCTCGCGATAATTCCATTCCCGTAATTTTCTCGCATCTTGACTACCAATGGCTAATAAAAATTTCCACAGTCGCCTCCCGCCATAATTTCGTCTTCGTATTTTCCTGTGTCTCGACTGCCGACGAGTAAAAATTTCGCGCGTAGGATGTGTATTTTTGAAAATTCTGCGCAGCAAATATAACGCAAATATGGACATTTCGCAGATCCGCTAGAATCTTCCCTCTCAACTATTTTGCTTTCTGTGGCAAACGAAGATGTCAAATATTCGACGATGAGAAAACGAATGATCGAGAAATTTCAGTAAAAAGAGTAGCCTAATACGAGAAGAAAAAATACGTCGCGACGGATGCGTCCTTTTTCGCTGAATTTTCCATTTGATCCACCTAACCGCGAAACCAGATTGGTGGTTTGCCTTGTACCGCCTTGCGTGTTTCATACATTAATTGTAACTTTCAGCAGGTCGTATTGTTCGCATTATCCAGCCATTAATGGCAACAATACGCCCCGGTGACGATGGATCAATTTCCAACTGGGCTCCGCGTCCCGCTCGATGGATATTTCGACGTGGAAAAGTTGGCCGCCGCGCACCGAGCCGAACCAGCGTCAGCTATCTGGGTCCCACCGGTAATTGGAATAGCGGATTAGAATCGCGAATATCGAGCCCTGCTCAAACTTTCCCTATTCTAGGCCTAACCCACCATCAAACTTGCGATAGAATCGCCGAATCGGATATAGGTACACCTGTCGGTTTCAGTTCGTTTCCGAAACGTTCGTATTAAATTTCTTAGATTAGGATCGTTTCGAATCTCACAAAGAGCCTATTTCGAAGCTTTGTTACGCATAAATTGTTACGCGTTCCAACATTCTACGCGTAAGCGAAAATTAACACAGTAGGCTCCCGTATAACGCAAGTTCTTGCAACGCGCCAAACAATGAAACACGGCAATTACCTGATTTGAGAATTAAATCTACTTTAGTCGATCGGTAGATTGTCGGCTTCTTGTGTCTCGTGGTTGTTTGGTCCTTGACGCAGTCAGTTTTACTGTAACCAGTGTCTCGTACTGGTGATTCGAGAAAGCTTACACTTGCAACACGTTGGTATACACAATACAAAGATATTTTGCAAATTATGTGAGAACGCGATGGATGAAGTTAAAAAGAAAGAACATTAAAAGAAACTGGATTTCTATCGAAGAAAAAGTCGCAATGTTAGATCGGCTGAATCCCGGGGGGAAAATAAAAGATATTTCCATTTTTTAATACATTAATTATATGCTTTTTTAAATTAATTTCGTATATACGCTATTTATTTTTTAAACACTGCCCTATTTGATAAAACATAGAAAATAATAGTTGGCGTTAGCAATAATCGTTTCAAACATGTTACTGTAGATTACACGAGAAAAATTCCCTATAACGCGGATTCGTATTAACCGCGTTATACGCGAGTCTATTGTATTCGTAGATAGTAGTTTTGTACGTGTTTGTTCGGAGGCCAAAATGTCAATTCACAGAAACGATAATTCACTGAAGAGATTGCTCGTGGAGGATTCGCAAAGTGGCGAGATTGGTAGATGCAGGTCCGAATATTCGCGGTCACACGACGATCTGCAGTGCACATTCTAACGTTCACGATCGAGAGGAGGCAAACGGCGAATCAGTGGAATCTAATGGCTTTGGTCAGACCACGCGGCAGACGCTCGGTCGACGAAGTAGTTTCGGATGTTTGTGGCCAGACATGCTGATACGATCGTTTGACTATGTTGCACGCTAACGATTTTTCGATCGATTAATTAACCAGGGGCGTTTCGGTTTCGTTTCGAAGATTCGGTTTCGTCTTAACCCGTTCATTAACTTTACTTTGTACGACCGTGCATATACATATATTGTGGGCTAATTTTATGTATTACTTTTTTGTATTTATTAAATGTATCTATTTTATATACCCATTTCGTGTGGTCCACCAACGAAATTACGAAATTACGAGTTCTCCGGTAGAGATAGTTCGTGTGTTTCAATTACAATTGTAATTATTATTATTATTTTTTTTATCATAAACACCATAACTGTTACGTCGGCTGACTCTCTACCTAAACCGGACCACACACCCCGGGCAAGATGGTATCCAGATGTCTACATATCCTTACTGCGTACCCTCGATAGTCTTAAGGACCCACCATAAATCTTGGTATTTTCATAGCTAAGGTGCCTCAGATCAAACGAATATCTTTTTTCTAAATCGTTTACTACAGATTATGGTCTACGACGGGTTGACACGGGAAAGTTAGTTTCTCTCACGTACGATGCTTCCCACTAGCAACTTTCTATCGAGAGCGGCTAAGACCCTTCCTAGTCCACCAACCTTTTTCTTATCTAATCGGAAGCAATGTCTGCCGCCCTCACTTTGCTAACCAAAATTGTCATGAGGAAATCCGATGGTCCCGTGCGGTAGACACACCCATCACTGGCTTTCCTCCGCCACAGCATCGTCATTGAACTTGGCTGATTTTCCATCTTTCGAACAGTCAACATCTCTTTGCCGGGTTTTCAGCGTTAGATCAGTCACCTACTTAACGTATACATACGCATCAGCGTAAATATCTTCCTAAACCCTGCCCCCTTACATCGTGAAACTTTAACCGTTAATTAAGTCAATTACCGTTCACTCACGCGCGCAATTCACTTACAAATTGATTCCCTTTCTTTGTGAGATGAAACCGGAATCTTAAAATCTTGATATTTTTACTCTGATAAATTTTTGTATTGGACATCGCAGGATCAGAGGCGGTAAGAAACGTTCAACACCCGTATGATTAAATATAGTTATTGTTTATTCGACCAATTGCGGAGAGACGTAATCGCGAGGAAGCGTGTCAACGGGAGTCGTAAATTCCCGTTAGGATTAGAATAATCCACGAACGAATCGATCCTCTTATTTCTGTTAGGATAATAGCAGTGGTTGAGTTAGTATAACACTGAGTTTATCAGGTTATAATATACAAGGTGGTTGGTAACTGGTGGTACAAGCGGAAAGGGGGTGATTCTACGCGAAAAAAGAAGTGGAAAATATAGAATAAAAAATTTTCTTTGTTTAATTTTTCCATCGAGACAACGATCTACAGTGAGATCCGTTATAACGAGACGCGATAAAGTGCACGCGTACCGAGCCAAAATTCAAAGTCGATTTTCTCGAAAACAAAGCCTCGAACGAAAAATTTTTATTCTATATTTTCGACTTCTTTTTTCGCGTAGAATCACCCCCTTTCCGCTTGTACCACCAGTTACCAACCACCTTGTATATTATAACCTGATAAACTCAGTGTTATACTAACTCAACCACTGCTATTATCCTAACAGAAATAAGAGGATCGATTCGTTCGTGGATTATTCTAATCCTAACGGGAATTTACGACTCCCGTTGACACGCTTCCTCGCGATTACGTCTCTCCGCAATTGGTCGAATAAACAATAACTATATTTAATCATACGGGTGTTGAACGTTTCTTACCGCCTCTGATCCTGCGATGTCCAATACAAAAATTTATCAGAGTAAAAATATCAAGATTTTAAGATTCCGGTTTCATCTCACAAAGAAAGGGAATCAATTTGTAAGTGAATTGCGCGCGTGAGTGAACGGTAATTGACTTAATTAACGGTTAAAGTTTCACGATGTAAGGGGGCAGGGGGCAAGACACGTAACGCGCGCCACTTTCGCGGCCCAGTGATATTTATTGGGAAAAGTTCGGCGGTCGGGCAGCGGGACAAAAAAACTGGAAAGGCTGACGCACGTTGGAACGGGAACGAGGAATATTGAAACGAGCTTCCCGGCTATAAATCGCGCTTGTCCGCCTCGTCCTGCGGTTATTCCACTTAGGAGAAATTAAACGGAGCCTGGCAATTCCTGGTTCGCGAACTTCGATTCGTTTCCCCGTGTCTACGATGTGATTAAGGAATCCCTAGGCTGTCCGACCTTTGTTCCCCTGCTTTTACATCAATTAGAAGAATTCCATAGGAACTTCGTTAGCCACTTCTAAATATCGAAAGCTCGTCGAAGTATTAACACTGGAACTGACACGAACTCGGCCAAATGACTTCTTCGAAATAATTTTCTCTTTTTACGTTTAGCGAAAATAAACAGATATTTTTGCCAAAGTTAATTTTTGATTTATAATTATATAGATCTATTTGCTTTAATCGATGTCGTTTAGGTGCATATTAAAAAGCTCGATGGTTCTAGCGTTAAAAAATGATCATCAAAGCGGTCACAGTGGCTGCCTAAATTCACGACGATGCATTTTCTGCGAACGGATAAAGGAATATAGCTTCTATGATTCTTTTTGCTTTTCCTTTTGCCGCATAGAGCCAGAAAGAAATGATATTTAATTAATTATTCGCATCTACTCGCGGACAGGTCGAAAGACGAACTCGTGGCTGAAAGTTCACAAAGCTGCCGGACTAATTTCAATTAACCCGGTAGAAATTTCTGACTGGTCGATAAAAGCGACTGGGAGACGGTCAGCCGTGATAAACATCAACAACGGCCGCGTTTTAGCCTCTGCTGGCCCGACTGCTGCTCTTTCATTCGGCCAACTGTTCCTTGAATCGCGAACTGCAAACGCTTCGTTCGACTGGGCTCAACGCTGTCTGCAGTAAAGTGTGAAATACCGTTTAGTCGGCTGAGTTGTCCGTTTATCGAGTATTTTCATATTCTTTCCTCGCGATCTTCCTAACTTCTCGGTAGCTACGCGTACGAGATTCTCTTTACGTTTCCTTAACGACTACGAGTTTACTATCCTACGAGTACGCTACCACCACTGTACGAAATAGAAAATACCGGAGCATCGTAATAAACGAAGAAAGTTCTTCCGAATTAGTTTCAACAAATCTTCTCTATTTCACGACATCAAAAATTAGTTCACCGTCCCTCGTTAAATAGAAAACATTAGAAAGTCTTTTGGAATTGTTGAATAAAAATTGACTAAAAATATATTAGATGTAAATTATCGTCGATGAGATTCAACGATACTTGAGTTACGATTTTTCCTTAAGAAGTACCTTCGCGTCATTGTAATTTCCTAAATTAAGTAGAACGATAATTAACTTTGTCCGACACAATAAATGAGCCTAATAAATCTATACCTACGTCGAATCTACGCCTATCAAACCAAAAAACGATTCTTCTTTTTCTACATTTTTCCCCGATTGTTTGTTCTCCGTTATGACACGGAGAATGTTCGCGACATTCTCCAACCATCCGGAACGGGATCAAACAAATCGCGTTTCCACGGGAAACCCCAACGGCCACCCCGAGAGCCGGTATCGACGATCCGCACCGTAAAAACGTTTCCTGGCTGTCGCGAGTGAGAGGGGAACAGCAACCGGTCGAAAACAGTCGCGCGATAATCGCTTAGGCGAATAATTCCGGCTGCGTCAGGATGGATTCTTTGTTCTTGCGCCGGTTGCCCGCTCGCAGAGTCATTAATTAGCCCGGTTGTCGCATCATCGTCGGTATTAATTACCGATGCAAGCGCATAATAAGCCAGCCCGCTTAAATTACAATCGCGTTACGCCCCAGCCGGGACTTAACCCGACCGCGTCGCGACGCTTCCATGTTCGAGGGTGTCGCAAGGGATGTTAAGCCGATGAATACACGGCGATTAACACGTAACGGAGCGAGGAAAAGCGTTGGCAAATTGGGACGAAGAAAGATACCTGGTATCGAAGTTTCTCGACGCCCTGTAACGCATTCTCGGGGGAACGTGCAACTTTATATCTTGTGGAAAGAAGGAAAGTTCGACGAGTGGTTTTTGTGAAATTGCAGTTAGAAAAAAGACGATGGAATATTTCCGACGTTTCGATATTTCGTGAGAAACGTAGAAAAATATAGGCTTTTCTTCGCGCGTTTCTTGCGAAATTTACTATCACGCTTCTTCGTCTATCGCTTGCTACCGTTACGATAAAACCTATCAAATTTTTACGTCTTCTCCCGAGCTTATCAAGTTCCTGTCAGGAAATCTGTGGAATAATCGTTTTTCTACTCGACTAGGCACACGTGCTTCTTTTTCGTCGAAAATGAAAAACCTCGCGTTTTACCTGGGATTTTAACTGGTCTGGACGAAATCCATTTCGGAGAACGAACACGGTAATGACAGTTAACGCAGGCGACTGTAATTAATTCGCGCGTTTCGAGCCGGAATTACGTGCACGGTTACGTGACCTTTGTCGTTGGGTCGCCAGTCCTGGAGGAGTCCGAAAGGCGTCCCCGTAACCTGATCCGTATCACCTCAGAACTTAAAGTAACACCGTTCCGGACAAACGCGATCCTCGCCACGCCGACCGCGTTTCAAAAGGATTATACAGCCAAGACAAATTCTATTTAGCCTCGTCGAGTCTTCTGCGTTCCTCTCGCTTCTCGCTGGATGAGCACCGAGGTTGACTCTGTTGCATTAAATAATCGTTTCGACGACTTGGAAATCGCTTCGTCCGCGTTATCAACGCTTGCCCGCGCGAGAAAAAACGATGCAAAGCAAAAAGATAATTCTACGTTCTTGAAAATAGGTCACGGAGAACGAGAAGAAAATTTGACGATGAAAGCAGCGATAGAAACCATTTTCAATGTGTACGCTACTCTCCGATAGTCTGGCACACTTGGATGGACTCGCGTATAAATCGTATGAAATTATAAATCGATTATAGATTAACACAGAGCAGGGGTATTTGCTACTTTTTTAGGGAATTGGCAAACTGTAGATTTAAATTAGGTTGATTTTAATTATATTATTTGTAATTAAAAATTAATTTATCTGACGGCTGAATCTCAACGTCAGACGGGGCTCAATCTCGAGATAAAGAGCTTCTTTAAAATATCCATTTTACGGTAATAGAACAAAAAGTGGATCATGCGTAATTGAATAGAATAATCTAGTTGCAAATCTATCATTTCCCCATAAAACGAAAGAAACCTTTGCGACAGCCTGATAAAACAAAGACAAAATAGAAGAAGAAAATAATTTCACGATATTCGACAGCCACGCACGGTACCGTTGCTGCGTATTAGCTTTTCCAACTTCGTTTTATCATCGAGATATTTTACGGTACGTAGCTGTGACGATCATAAAGGATGAAATCGTGGCAAATCCTTGCGCCTGTAATCTTACGGTTGCGTTATATCCTACGCGTTGTATCGAGATAAGAGAATGCCTGGATGCTTTCAGACGATCAAATTCTTCGACTGTCGGTGGCGTTGTCGTGAGAACGCTCGTTATATTAAGATATCTAATTCCAATTCCTGTCGGTTGCAACATTCTTCTCCCCACGGACGTATGAATTTACGCTCGTCGTAACATTGTTCCCTCCTGCGCGCAACTTCGCAAATTGAGTCGTTTCCGGCGTCGTTCCCCTCCGGCGGTCCGAATTTCCACGCTCGTGTCATTTGCAACGTTATTTCCACCGGTTTCCCGACTAACTCGCGACTCTCTCCCTTCTCCGTCGACGCCCGAAAATCTCTATTGCCGACTGGGTCCAAGTAAGAAACTCGATTTTCCCCCAATTCGCCGACGTTCCGGAGTTGCCGCTGTTAATTGCCGTGATATCGAGCTAGATAATTAAGGGATTAGTCGACAGGGCTTTCCCTCCCCCACACCACCGTTTGTCGGATATACATATACGGTATAAATTAGAAGCGATGTGTGTCTCAGAATTAGTGCATGCTGTTTGGCTGCTTCCGATGGTTGCAACCAGCGTGAGCACACACGCGCGAGAGCCAGCTACACACCTCTGTACACATGTGATTTATGCAATTGCGCACCGCCACTTTATTGGGTTTACCAAGATCGTCGTCTGTGATACAACCATCCGCGGCTCTCTACTCTTAACTAAAACGCTATTGAAACCGATCGATGATAATTTCAGCTGGTTTGCCAGGCCCAAAGGCACAGGGCGATTTTTATTCTTCCACTGTGATTTGAAGTTTTCAACTCTGTTTTAATTATGGACGATGGATTTCCTCCGGCATCGTGCAAGATGTTTTAAAACTAATTTAGCAGAAGTTTCTTTCGCTCTGCTGAAGCGAATTTCTCGGGCAATCGGGAGAGAATGAAAGCCCGAATCTAATTCGATCTAGTTGGTAATCGGTGATACTTTGAGGCTGAACGCTTTGAAAAAACTATCGAGCTTTGTCCTCTTTCGAGTTCGCTTATCCATCGCGCGTCGCGTAGGAAGTTGCCAAAAATTCCGACAAATCGTAGAAGATTCGACGAAGGACCGGTGTTTGGAGTTTGTTACGCCACGAGGGTTACCACAGGCTGTGTTTCTAACCGCCGCTCGCGGTCCTACAGTGTCGCACAGACAGATCGTCTTATCTGCCCCACGGAACATATACAATGTATCGACGAGCGCATAGTTGTCAGCAATCAGCGAGTTCTAGAAACGTCGATTTTGGTCCGTTACTTTTTCCACGCAAGAAGACGGCATACGTGATCATAGCATAGTGGGGGTCGTCTCTCAGAGAAGAATAGGCGCGTTTCGAGATTCTCACAGTTAGCAGAAGCGATTCGTTCGACGATTGTAGCGCGACACTGGCGGTCTCGCGCGCGCACTTTGAATCTTAATGGCTCGATTTGTATTCACAAC
>NT_178293.1:32688-41914 GCF_000188095.3 Bombus impatiens | reverse complement strand
ATTCACAACGAGGGGATGAATTTTTCATCGACGCGCGAAGAGACGACGGTCCGTCGCAGCGTCCCGACGCTTCAGCCATCAAGATGACCGATCATCGCGTGCTGACGCGCGGCCCTTCCTTTCCTCGTCCACGACCTTGATTCGATTTCTTCCTTATAGCGGCGGCGGGGAGCGTGACTAGGAGATAGAGCGGATGCAAATTTGCCACGCTTTGATTCAGCATTCACGATGTCGGAGCGAACTTAATATGGTCGTGCGCGGATTTTTCGAATTCTTTCGGTTCGTCTATATTGGAATGGATTTAATATCGTAGGCCGCAGATTTGAAATTCTTCACATTCTTAGATTCACAAGTTTAATATGCGTGGATTTGGAATTTTCCACGTGCGCATAGTCAACATACTGGGCTAAATTTAATCGCGCATGAAATCGCGGGACATTCTACTCTCTCGAATTTCTCCTAGTTTTCAAATCCGACGTTGTTATGGCCGTAATTCGCGTAAATGGCGGGGCAATGGCAGTGGGCGCGTTATTTCGGCACGATTCGTTCCGCTCGATTACCGAGCTTACGATCGAAATGTCAGAACTCGAGGCGACTTTCGCGACATTGTCGTCGAAGTCGGTTAATTAATTTCATTGGTGGCCGCGCTCCACCGTTCCGACGAAACTCTTCACGGTGCTCGTACGCACCGAAATTAAATCGTAACGAGACCGGTCCGACTGTAACCTGCGAATTAAAAGTTTTTAATTAAAAAAACCCCCGACCTGGTTCCCCTTCTTAAACGACCGATGAAAACAGAGAAAACCCGTTTCCTTCGGCTGATATCCCCTCTGAAACGAGACTAATTATCCCTCGAAGAATATCTGTCCAGAGACGATCGTCGTTAGTCTCGATTTTTCCTTCTCAATCGCCCTTTATCTCTCCGCTTTATCCGGATCGATCCCGGTTTATTAGGTCCCTGGTAATTAACGGGCAAGTACGAGAGGATCGACGCTTTTTATCCGGAAGCTTATCAGGCGCCATTATCGCGGCGGAGAATTGAAACCGAGGCGGGTAAATACGGGACAAACGTTTCCGTATCCGAGGGAACGCATGCAAATGGTTTATCGAGCAAAATATGCGGCGCACCGTCGTTTGAATAATCGCATATTCATGCGTAAGTTGGCGAAACTTTTGATCGCGAGCGAATCACTCTGGTGTCCCGCGCGTATAAATTGCCGGCCATTTTTCCCTCCTCGGCTTTTCCGCCGAATTTATTCCGTCTTTTTATCGTCCGGCTAAAATAAACTCGGTTTTTAAATCGCGTCCAAGATGCGGTGAAACCTGATGTTCGTTAAATTACGCGCCATTTTTTACCCATTTTGAAAATCACCTTTGGGAAGGATTCGGTTAAACTGGAGCTCGAGATAACGCGGAAAAGCTTGCGCGTACCGAACAAACCCTTTCAGAGACGTTCTACGTGAATCGTTTAAACGTTCGTTTCGTGTTCCGATTTAGATCTGATTTAGACCAGATCTCGTTTCAACCTAGTACCAACAGCCGCAGATACTTAAGGTTGTTCCAGTTGCTCGAACTTTACAATTAGACGTAGCTGTAATCTGATCAGGATCTGGCTCGAATCTAGACCAGACATAGTCTCGATTTAATCTGGACTAGGCGCAAACCTAATCAGGATTTAAACCACACGTTTAGACAGCTTAGCTCGCCTGTACTAGACCGACGGTCGTTTACCGTAATTACTCGTGGCCGAGCTGCCGCGAGAAATCGAAGAAACGCGCGCGAAGAATTAGAATGCTCGTCTAATCGCGTGAAAGTTTCTGCCGCGTGCAAAAAGAGAACGAAAGGTACGAAAAGCAACGCCGTGGAAAAAGCACGTGGTAAAAGATATTTCGTCCGACGATGTTTCCTCGCAAAACCAAGGCCTCGTTTATCGAATAAAAAGCGGGCAGAGCGTTTCCGGAAATCAGGCGTATCAGACAGGCAGCGAGGCGTGACTCTGCGAATCGAGCTGGGATTTATATTTGCGGTCGGAAGGCCAGCTTCTGGTCACCCCTCTTACCCAAGCATTATTTCACCGCGAGCCAATCTATCCTACCGACCGACCAATTAATTTAATTGGCAAACCGTAATTTTTTATTATTCCCCCATCGCGGTGAATGTGGAGCGGCGATCACGCACTGCAGCAAATCGATCGGACCTCGGTCCTCCGTCCCTGTCCATCGTTTTCCCCGAATACGTTCGACAGTCGTTCCTCTCCAGACAAGTACACCGACGTTAATTGAAACGAAACTGTAGCCGAGTTCTCCGCTGAAAAGCCACTCGAAACGATGCAGAGCTATCGCTTTTCCAACGACAGTGGAAATCGTGTAAAATATCGTTTCGATACGATTCGAGTCATCCGTGCGGACTTCGACTTTGTTTACTATGCTGGAACAGCGAATATTTCTCCATCGGACCAACGGACTTTCGAAACTTTTGTCTCTTCCTATTCGGAGGCCGAACAACTCTTTGTTTCTTCGATGAAATCGCGTTTACACCTTCGAAAGGTGGCAGTTAACGCTTCGTCGACTGCCTCGTGGGCAAAAGTATATTTCCCTGACCGAAACAACTTTTGGTCGGTACCGATCCTCGTCCGTTAGTCTAGGGGGAAGTTTGGAAAGTCGTCGCGTGCCTGGAGATGGGGATAGGATGCCGAGACGGTGATTCTCTGGCGTACAATCGACGAGAACTTTAATTGGATAAGAGGGTCGTGTTGTGAGGCCGCTGCTTCCTCAAGGAGGGACGAATAAATCTTCGAGTTGCGAGGGCGAATAAATCTTCGAATTGCGAGGATGTGTGAATCGGTCGAGAC
This sequence comes from Bombus impatiens, assembly GCF_000188095.3. Lineage (NCBI taxonomy): Eukaryota > Metazoa > Arthropoda > Insecta > Hymenoptera > Apidae > Bombus > Bombus impatiens. Next base: position 39,063 of record NT_178293.1, on the reverse strand, counting down.
ACATACGAGATCGGTCCGATGAGAAATATGTCAGAGAAGCGGATTTACAGAAAGAAAAGACGACTGTCTGGTTTTCTAACTCGCGGAAGATAAACATGTCGATGGAGATTATAACAATAGGAGAAGCAGTAAAGAAGAAAGTAAAAGAAGGAAGTAAAGCGAAGAGGAAGGAGAGTAACGCCGCTGAAAGTTGGAAATCTTTATGATAATGTTCGCAAAGGAAAACCAACTGTACTTGTAATCATACTGCGTTTCGATGGCTTTCAATGAACAACGAAAATCATTCCTTCCGTAACGATAACGACAACGATAAGAAAATGTAAAAGAGAAAGAGAGAGAGACAAAAATTAATAGAAAGAATAAACCGCGTGCTGTTTCGACTTGTAACAAACGAAGACAGCGACAGAAATTACAAAAGCGTAAAAATAAGGCTACTGAGCGATTCAAAATCTCTGAGAGTGTAACGATCATTTTAACACGTTGACTGCCACGCGTGTTTTCAAAGAAATCTCCGTCAGGCCACGCGTACAGCAGTACCAAGCGTTCTCTGCTAGGTGCTCCCATCGATATTTTAGTAATGCGAGTCGCTCAAGCGGTGGTCTCAAGAATGATCTTTCGTTTCGTTTGTTCGCAACGTTAAAACCACTAGCTGTTGTTGAATATCATGAAGGAAAGTGTGGTACAGATTATTCCTACCAAATGGTTTCTTATGCCACCGCAATTAGAAAAGGAATCAAATGGTACGGAAAACTTGACATTCGACTCTTTCTGGGAATTTCTGTTGTAAACGCTTTGACGGTTTACAAAATTGCAACAAGGAAAAATATAAATATTAGAATATTTAGACGATTATTAGTTGCAAAATTATCAGGGTTGTCTGAAAATACAAAAATTCCTTGTCTTCGACGGAGTCGGCATAATATCGCCGTTCGGAAAAACGATTCCAGAAGAAGCATTAGACGCGCGTGCAAACTATGTTATGCGAATAAAAGACGTCGAATGGGCCGAACAAAGGCACGAAAGAATTTGAAGAAAACGACAACTTATTGTCTAAATTGTCCCGACCAACCTCGGCTATGTATAGAATGCTTTAAAGTTTTACATTCTAAATAATTTTTTTGATAAACCATTTTCGTATTTTTATTTTATAACAATACAACTATTGTTATAATTAATTATTAATCAACAATTTATTATTATGGAATATCTTTTCAAATACCTACGACGATCCTTCGCAAGTAGTCAAATAAGCGACACCCGAATATGGGTTACGTGGCCTGACCAGAAACTTTGCTGACACCCGAATACGGGTGTCGTGGCAGTCAACGTGTTAAAAGAAGACGAATTATACTTATAATCGTACCGAGTCCCAGTGGTATTCGCCGAACAAGAAGGGCCATTGTTCCCTTTTATCTCTGTCTGCGTGCAACGCAATTAACAAAATTGTTGCACGGAAAGCACCAATTTCGGAGCAAGCACGTTACGAAATGCACGATGACACGAAGGGTGTGAAATAAACTAGACAGAGTTGCAGGCAAGTCGCCGCGACTCCTACGACCGCTTAATACAGTTCGCACAATTTCCTGGCTGGACACGTGTTTACGCGAACGAGCCAGAGTTTCCATCGAACGACGACTCCGCCAGACTCCAGTTAACGAGAATCCTTCTTGCGCGAAACGAGAACAAGAGAGATTATGGGAGCGACGTTTTTCAACCTCGTGGAAGTTTGTTTGGTGGTCTGAAGAAAATCTCTACGATTCGACTTGTCGTTTTGCCGAATAATTTCTCCAGGTTTTATCATTATTCAAGTGTGCTATAGCATCATGAACGCGCGTATCTTCATTTTTCTTGTTTCTTTTTTGATTTTTGAGTAAGCGAAGCAAAGCCCGCATTTTTATGCATCTATGCGAAATTTGAAGATGCGAAGATCCGTAGGATGCATCTAATACGCAAAAAAGTATAAAATATCCAAAGCATAGTATCATAATACATATTTAGTGGGTAATACATTTTTTTACCTGGATATCGCGTTTTTATTTGTCTCTGTAGAAATATGAATTTGCGTAAACGTCAACAGTGCAATGATAAGTCACGTTTCGTTCGTTCTTTGTAAAAGAGCAATTTTTTAACTTATCTCTGTCAACCAATTCTACACGAGAATTATCTTCTCGTTTAATTTCCCGATTAAACACGTATTTTGGATATATTCGTTCGATATTTACACAGATTAACAAAGTTAGGTTACGAAAATGGATTTATCATATTTTCCTCTCGTAGTCTTCGAGTATGTTCAGTACCTTGTTTCAGTTATCCGATTGTACCTTGTACTCGATCTTGAATTTCCGTAATTTATCAAATGAAATATTCAAATATCCGATGACTGCGCGTAATACAAACGTAACTGCGTATTAAATATATTCGGCAAATAATCGCCAAGTCAAAGATACCGGCAAGCCAAACGACGAATTAATTCGTTTGTTCCAGTTAGTAGATTGGAGATTATTTGAGGTGGATAATGGCATTGCCGTGTTGACGGTGACTGAACCTGACAGCTCGGTAATTAGAGTGACGTTCTGACCGTAATTTACACGGCGAAGATTTACGTATAACATAACCAAAGTTGATTTCTCCCACAAGATTATTCGGCTCGCCTGGTCGCCGTTTCAAACTAATTCCGCCAAACTAGAATTATTCCTTGTCTTGAAACCTACGCCAAACTGCATTTTAATTATCTTCGAAAAAATACCTAATCACTATTGATACGTAATATATAAAATTATAAATTATAGGATAAATTATAAATTATAGGATCTTTAGTTTATTTTCAATAAATGAATTAAACGGATGTTGATTAAACAGAAAACGATGGCTGTTTAACGTGAACTAATCGTAATAACGTATTATAATTAAGACTAGAACTAGATAATTAATTTGCAACCCTCGTCACCACGGATCCAACTCTCTCTCTCGACGACACTAGCAACGCTATCTTGATAACGCAATTCGCACTCTCTGGCTTCTCAACTCACAATGACTGTTAATTCGTTTTTGTCCCTTAGCAACCCTTTGTCTTTTGTTTTAGTCTCACGTCTTTTGTCTTAGCCCCGCCACGCACATGTTCCGCAACCGCTAGTTTATAATCCGCTCGACACCCTCAGGCCCCTCGTCTACGATACTACAATATATATACAAAATGTTCACACTATTAGTTTCCAGTACTTTTCAGCGTTTTTCTCACAAGCGACGAGGGAAAAGGTGAATGAAAGATCAAATGGAACTACACATTCACGATAATATCTTCGTCGCAAACGCAAAAATGCATGTGCTTAAATAAAACCTTAAAGAAGTTTGCACCTAATTAGAAACCTTCCTCTTTTTGCATACGTCTAATCCTCTCGCCATTCTACGAAAAAGAGTATCAGGCTAACCGAACGATCGAAAACCGATTAGTTTAAAAGGTATTTTATCTTTAATTTCGTAGCATATCGTACGAAGAACAAGGAAAGACGTAACTCGATACTCGCGTACGTATGTTTTAGATACGATAAATTCAGCAAAATTAAAGTTAAAATGCCTTTTCGTTTCACGTTTCCCTCGTACCCTGCATCGTACTCCTCGTTTACGAGAAAATTAATTAATAGGCAATTAATAGCGTGAACATCTATCGTATGCAAAGCAGCGGACAAAAGAAAGTTCAATACTACGAGTTCTAGCAACTTCTGCGCTAACAATTTTTGTTTATTCATTGCTCTTGTTACGTATAGATCTATTTCGTGAAATTATCGTGTCCTTTTATACTATTTACGTTATAAACTTTCTTTCATCGCCCACTGCGTGTGTAAATCTTTCCCTACAAATATCGTTCTTCTTCATCAAGATACGTCGGGAGAAAATGTTAAAACGATCGCAGCTTTGTTCCAGAGCGAATAAGGCGTGATCGACGTCTGGAGAGATAGGATGAAAATTCTGTGAATACCAGGCACCTAGAACGAGCAGCAACTCAAACGCGGTTGGTCGAAGCCGGAAGTTAGCGCAGGGCAACGAGTAGTTTCGCGGGGTGGCACGCGAAAATTTCCCCGGCTCTGTTTGCACGTGCACCGTGTGCACGCGGCCAGACTTTCACCTACATTCCCTGCTCGCTTTCAGCGCACGCCCGAAAGCAATTTCCTGCGGCTTTCGCGTCTTTGTTTGCTCGTTGCTTCGTTCTCGACTATCTCCACGGTATCGCGGAAGAGAGCCTCCTGTCTCTTCCTCGATGTCTCGTTTCGATTTATTTGTAATTGAAACGCCGGGAAGAATGACCACGGAATGGAATGTTATTGCTTCCTCGGGTTTTTGGATTTGATCAGGGGGACCTGATGAAATTCCCAAGTAAAATATCGTCCGCCGGTGATGTACGGCCAAGCAAACTTTCACAAAGGTTTAAGAATCAGCCAGGGAGACGTAAGAGGCTCGTTTCAACGACTTTTATTCAGGATATTTATATTTCTCTTCCCACGTGGAAACTGTTGAGGTTATTCGATGTGTAAACAGAGAAAACTCGTGGATAAATTGTAAGGCAGAAAATATATTTAAATAGAAGTGCAATTATAACTAAGAATACAATTTGAGCTGGTCCAGATCCGCACGCTAGCTGTGTTAGCCAATAACTGAAAACCCCGAAGTCAACGTCGCCTGTCTACTGTTTATGGTCTGTCTTCGTCGCAGTCTTTTGTCTACACGCTGTCGATGGCTTTGGTGCTTGAGAAAACTAAAAAAGACCAGATGTAGAGTTTTCTTAGAAGTGGTAGCCACTTCGACAGAAAATTCGAGTAACGTTATCTTTGTAATTCCGTCCACGTGCGTTTGGAAAAAGAATAAGAGCGTTTTGAATTTCGCAATTGCGGAAAGTTTGTAAAAGATCAGTGGAGCCGCTTATTCGCGGATAATCCCACGAAACGAAACATCGATGAAATTATACGAGACGAGCAAGAGCTTTGCATACAAATTAAAAAATGCTTTGGCCTGTGAACGACTCGATTATCAGCAAATCGTAACAAATTATCCTGGTTAATGGCTCGTCGTTTCCCTTCTTTCTATCAATCGCGTGATTACTCTGACAAGGAAAATCTTGAAAAAAGAGACCGCGACGCGAGAAGAATCGCGTAGGCTTGCAACTTTCTGAACAACGGCGAGGCTAGTTTCAAACCAGGCGACTCCTTCGAGGCGTCCATTTTGATCGCATGGAACGTGGCCAACATTTCGAATTCAACCGGGACGAGGGGAAACGAAACATCCTGGCTGATGTATTATGACAATAATACGATGTATAGGCGGGCGAGTGGTGTGGAGAGGGGCAGACAGCAATTCGCGATGGCTCGAGGTAGCGGCTCGTGGAATAAATTGCTTGTTACCGGCAGCGATCCATAACGACTGCCATCAACACACTGGCTAACTCTGTATTCCCGGATCTGCCTGCTTTTCTGACACCCTTCTCTCTTTCCATCGCCCTGGATGCTGCGAGACCCGGCTTGGTAACACGAGGATCGCAGAGAGAAATTTTCGGCAGAATCGTTTCCATGGTGGGAGTTCGATTTTGCAACTCGAAATTGAAAGTTAGTGGCGAAAATTGGTATAACAGAGCCGAACCAAGTTATTCCCGCGTTTCCCATTTCCTCCTCTGTATCGATATTTTTTGTTCATCAACTACGAGATATCGGCGAGAATTTTGATCAAAGTACAGATAGAAATTACACCAAGTAATTGTGATATTTCCTCAGAAACATTCCCGCCAATTCCAATATTCAGAAAATGTCTGCCGTGGGAACTTGCCGTCGAACCCTACTTGATACGCGATATTCCAATTTCTCGATACATATAATATCGCGTATCCGCTTCCTATGATCCATTTTCCTCTAAAACCTACGTATCCGCTTCCGCTTCTCTACCCATTACCTATTCTTCTTCAATTTCCAAACTTTACAATGGAAAAAGCCTGTTTCAAAGGAAAGGCAGCCGGCGTCCTCTTTCCACCACCTACCCGTGCAAATTCAAGGATCTCGTTGCACCATCGATCGAACGAAGCAACGACTACCGCCCCGTGTCTGCGCTTAATCAGCGGAAACGACCACCTGAAACGTTCGTTGGAAAAATAATTTATCCGACTCGAAGGGCGGCGAAAACGCGTTCCTGACGAAGTTAACGAAACCGTTCGCAGCCTCTTTATTCCCATCGTCGTGTTTCAACGCGCCACGTAAACCCCGCAGCTCTTTCAGCATCGATGTTTTTTTATTTCGTCGGCTGGCTGCCCTCTCGAGCGGGCGTCGCTCGTGTCTGAACGGCTCGACGACATCTTGGCATTTTATTATCCTTGCACATAGCTCGTTATCCGGGGCT
>NT_178293.1:27883-32072 GCF_000188095.3 Bombus impatiens | reverse complement strand
GGGCTAGGCGTGCCCCGGGGGTAGCGTAGTCGGGGATTATCCCGACGACAGGAAATCTCGACGCTGCTGATGTTATATTTTCAAGAATCTTTCAGAGGATCGAGGAACGACGCCCGTCAACCGTTCAACAAAGAAACGTTAAAGTATTCTTTTAAGAGTTTTTGGATTTGCGATATGCACGACGTTCGTTCCAGCTCGATACTTCTGGTGCTACGTTTTCCAGAATCTTTTTAAGCATCGAGCTGGTCGCGAAACGACTTGATTTCGTTTTCGAAGAAGACTATTCCTTCCAGAGTTTTTGATTTCGTAGTAAAGATGGTCTTTTTCCAATTTCGATGCTCCCGGCGTTATATCTTTGAGAACGGTCTTTCGAAGGATCAAGCAACGATGTTGGTCAATGACGTCTCAAGAAACTATTCTTTCGAGAGCTTTTATTTTTCTAGTAAAAATGATCCTTTACCAATTTCGGCGCTCCAAATGTTACACCATCGAGGATCCTTTAAAGGATCGAGGAACGACGCTCGTTACGCGGCAACCTGATTCCAATCGCGTGATTGAACGAGGCAGGGTGGAACTATTCGAGTAATTAACTAACGAAGTAATTTACTAATGAAGTAATTATCTACTGTTATATTTTCAAGGATCGTCTTTTGCAGGATAAAGAAACGACGCTCGTAGAGTGCCATTGTTGATCAAGTTTGCAAATGTTTCGTATAACAAACTGGATGAACTTGTAAACTGGAAAGTTCGCTATTATCGTTCGAAGGACAATCGTGGCAATGCAGTGGCAAAATCCACGCCGAAATGAACCCCGAATCGAACGCAACCGGCCACGGGGCAAATAGTTTCGCGCAATTGGCTCGGGGAAATCGAAAATTCCTCGAACACTCGGATGGTTTCGAGTTTCGAAATGTGACGGATATTTCGTTTGTTTCCTTGCCGAACAATTACATATTTAGGGTGGGGTGAATTTTATCGAACACTCGCGGCTCGCGCTGGAACACGATCCGCAGACGTTCCTGGAATATCGTTTCGCATTAACGTTGCACGACGAACCGGAAAGGGGAAAAAAGAGCATACCATTTTCGAGTATTTGCACACCCGCGAGCTTCTATTCGCGATATGCATTTACCAGATTAAAATGAAATAACACGGTACATAAAGCTGCAACAGAGGAACGTTACGTTATTTAATAATCGTAGTATTTTTATCGTAATGTTGAATATATTGTTTAAGAGATGAAAAACGGTGATTGTGAATGATTTATGTTATCTGTTGCGGTGCATTTCATTCGGTTTCAAAAATGACATTTACGACGTACAGCTCTTTTCTTTTCGTTACTTAATAGACACGTTTTCATTCGATCTTCAAACGTCTAAAATTAAATCTACATTCACGTAGGATAAAAATGACCGCCGATTAAGAGATTTCATACACTCGTTTGCTTGTTCCACGATAAATTTTCAATGTCCCACTTCGCCGTTAGGTGCAAACAATTTTCCTCGCTGCGACGCAAACATTCCTTCGAGACAACTATTTCGCTTTCGCGAAAGTAGCGACTGATGCCGCGAGAAATAAATTATTCCAGTCGCGTATTGCCAGGCCTTCGAGCTTGCACCGTCCACATTGACCAGATAGCAAAAAAAAAGGACTGAAATGGCACAATTTTCCAACGCGTTGCGCCCAGTCTTTTCCTTTTTCTTTTTTTTTTTTTTTTTTTTTTTTGCCGCCCGGTTCCGCCGTATTCAACCGCGGAATAAATCAGCCTGAATACGGCCGGTGATCGTGATCGTGATCTACGGCATCAGCCATAGATCGCGGTCTTTCCACACCGAACAAAGATATATCCTTACGAGATACCAAGTCCGTGCGTTTCTCTCGGCTATTGCTCGCTTTCACCAGCTACCCACGCACGTTTCTCGTATCCAGCTACGTTTCCTGCCGCCATTCATTGGCTATATGGAACAGTTTTTTCGTCCATAACGACCCATCTTTAGGAAGAGAGATAAAAGGCAGCCGCAAATGGAATCAACGAGATAGCCGGGAAAAAACGCGTGTTCTCGTCTTCGGTTTCGATGAAATAATTTTGTTTCGGCGCGTCTTAGATATCCGACAAAGGGAGAAAGTTTCGACGACTGGAGAAGATCTTTGTTCGCCAAGTCTGTCGAGGAACGACGTACTGCAAAATAGAGAGAGATTACTCGGAACGGATTACTGAGACAGAAACCACGGAGTGGAGAATATTTGTGATAGAGATGGAGATGCGACCTTGAACGACGTAATCTTCGCTGCAGACTATAGTCTTCCTTCTAGGGAATTTCGAACTCTGCGCAGAATGCTATTTAGGAGGTTTCGCCGGATAATCTACGGTTTAATACGAATGACAGGGCGAAGATCGTTCCGAACGAACGAGCGCGCAGACATTGCTATAGAAATATTCGTAATAAAAAAGATACGATACGTAAGATCGTAATTATAAGTCGTAAACCGATGTTTATCGAACTCCGACGGAATGTTCTTAACTTGTTCGAACGCAAGCAGTTTCCGAGCCGTCTCGATCGATCGGAGAGTTAATTAATCGTTGGACGCAGATGAAAAATCGGGTTCGCCGGCAGAGGCAAGCGTTTTTCCAGGTAAACGCACGGCAGCAGTTCAATGACGCCTCTACAGGCCGGTTGATCGATGGTCTAATTTCTATTCAATTAAATCCGCCGCGGTACAAACTACCATTGTTCAAAGTCTACGCCACGGCGCTGGCTGGCTCGAGTCTCGCTCGAGTCTCGCTCGAGTCAGCAAACTTTTCTCCTCCGACGCTGGTGCGTTCGATTCCTGATGAAAAGTCGCGGCAAACCCTGTCCAACTTCTGTTTCCTGTCTGACCATGCTACGCTAGAATTTGCTGCATGAACCCTGCCGCTTCGTGTTTCCTCAAATAGTCAAGTCGCGAATTCCTCTTTTTAGATCGGATTAGGTTTCTTTGGAACTTTGGAAACTCGATTCGAGGATCTAGAAACGAGACACGATTCTTTGGACACCGATAACAGCTTTGTAGAGAATTCCACAGTTTGGACACTTTTCGATTTTGTACCTTTCTTACGTTTTTCTTTAGAGATCCTACAAATTCCCCGAACTTTCACTCAAAGTCGCTTCAATTCCCTGGCAAATATACCTTCGTTCTTTCCAAGCGCGCGTTCAAAACACGCTACATTGATTGGCGTCGGCGATATCTGGGTCAACTTTCAACATCGCAAGAGTAAACAACGACGTCCGCAGAATTCTAAAACTTGGATGTCTTCCAATCTTAAAAACGTTGTTAGGAATATTCTATATTCCCTTTTGAAGATTCCACCAATTTTCAAAAATTTCGTCCAAAATCGCTTTGATTTTCCAGAGAATCTCTTCCAGACCGTTGCAACTGCGCGCAGAAAGCACACCACCGCGCTGATAACGACGCAAGCGGAGATATACCGGTCAATTTCGAAAATTAACAAACGCGTAAACGACGACATTTCTAGAATCCTAAAGCTTGGACGCTTTCCAATTCGGAGAAATATTCTGTGTCTTCCTTGCAAGATTCTACGAAGTGTGCAAAATTTCATCAAAAATCGCATCTATATTCTATAAAATCTACTCTAAATTCTTCCAACTGCACGTTCAAAGTACACCCACGACGATGGCAATGACGAAAGCGGCGATATCCCGATCGACTTTCAAGATTAAACTCGTATACAACGACATTCCTAGAATTCTAATGCTTTTGGACGCTCTCCAATTTGAGAAATATTCCGTATCCTTCTCCTTCCAATATCCTACGAAGTGTGCAAAATTTCATCGAAAGTCGCGTCGATTTTTTAGAAAATCTACTTCACGCTGTTCCGACTGCGCCGAGAGATCACGCCACATCGCTGACAACGGCGGAAGCGGCGATATGCCGATCGACTTTCACGATTAAAAGCGTAAACAATCAGCCATGTTCCTCGATCCGCGGAAAATCTGGCGACGATGTTCTTAGGAGGAGAACGCGCGGGACGAAGTTGAAGAGGAACGGCGTGGAAGTCACGATGTCCGCAAGCCGTCATTGTCCCCGCGGGCTCTATAATAACTTTGCCAGTCAGCAAAATTCCTCTAATTGCTCGGAAGCCTGGCTGCTTCCGGCACGCGGGAAACCTCGCAGCTCGATCGGCTGCCGG
>NT_178293.1:3788-27229 GCF_000188095.3 Bombus impatiens | reverse complement strand
GGCTGCCGGTGAAAACGGCCGGAGGCGGCGGTGGAGGCAGAAGCGATGGGATCGAGAACGAAGCGGCAGTGTTACCTATCGATTGCACGCCACCCTGTCCTTTCAACCCTCTGCGACAGGTCTCCCCTCTTCTACCGATGGAACGATGAAATTGTTCTGTCAGCAGCCTCCAGCCGTGCCTTCAGACTACACCCTATCCTTTATCTTCGTCCCTTTTCTTGCGGATTTTCATCCCGTCGCTCCACTATCTGCGCTCCTTGCGCCGATATTTTTCCAGGACCTCTCGCACAGGTTCCTGTTGAGCCTGGTGCTGATTTTTTGCTTGGACTTGCTTCGCGATTCCACCGGTGGGCCCTTGCCGTCGCATCCTCGATCTCGGCAGGATGAAATTTTGCGACGAACATCGACGAGATACCTCTCCGAATGCGTAAGGCAGCGGTCCTGAGAAATTGCGAACTGAATTTTTTAACGGAAGGAGAAACCTTTCGGCTGGCAGTTTTCCATTTCCACGGAGTTAGCGAAGTGGTCCGGAGGTTCGACGCTAGGATCAGCGGCCCGTAATATGTACATAAATGTTCCATGTGTAAATCGGTGTAATTCGAGTGATATTAAGTAAAGCAAGTAGATTCGTACGATTGCGTCTGCATGTAAATAAAAGTCGATATCGAATCTGACAGAGGTGTACATTTTTGATAACTTTGAAAAGAAGAAAATCTGAAATCCCTCGCTTCCACGAATTTGGTCGTGCTAATGTTAACGCGCATCGTCGCCGATATATTCCCCGAATAGTAGGATTCTCAGGCAACATGGTAATCTCCAAAATAATCGAAAGATCTGTCATTTCGATGTTATACCGTCGTTTCGCCCGATTATAGTTGCCGCGCGTTCTTTCAAAAAGTCGGTTCCCCCGAGCAACACGTTTGTCGTTTATCGCGTTTTTCGAGATAAACATCCAGCCGCGGATAATCCACCCCGGCGGTGCCCATTGTTCGGCATTCATTAAACGTTCCCTTTCGAACGACTCGAAAATTCCATCGGGATAATGGGTCGTCCTTGTCCCGTCGAATTTCCCGCCTTCCACGAAGAGGAAAGCCAGTCAGCTCGTCGAAGGTGAAGGTTCCCGACTCTAATTTCTCTGGTTCGGCGGTGGCCGCGCGTAAACTTGGAAATTTAATCTCCGGATTCTCCATTCGTACTCGAGAGAGTTCCTTCGTCGTCGATAGAGGGGAAAGAAAAAAAAAAGAAAGAAAAGAGAACGTGGTATTATCGTGCGATTGCAGTTGCGGGAAATTAATTCGTGGCCAGTCTCGCCACTCTGTGTTCCCCTGATATCTCTTTCCGCATTTTCCTCTTTTTAGATTGCTCGTTCAAAAGGCCATCGAGATGTACAATGGCACGGAAGATTAAATCTTGATGGACATTGTGTCATGCAGTGTCTATTAAACGAACGGTGAACGCGCGTTTTGTAGACAGAAGACCTCGTTGCGCGTTCGCGAACAGTAGCCAATGGCACATGATCCAGAAGTTTGATAGAATAGAAGCTTATTACGGTGGCGTCCGCTTAAACCCGACAGAAGTGTTCCTCTAAATTCAAACGACCTACTCTCCTCTACTGGGTGACTCGAACGTAGTGTAACGAAAACTTAGGAACAGAGGCTATGGACGAAAGTTGTTACATTATTTCTCCTCTGTTCTTGCTGGGTCTATTCTCTTCCACCGTGCAAGAACTCGAAAACACCCCTGGAACAAAATCGTTACACCGCGAGAAGCACGGACCGACCTGCCGATTTACTGGAATTTGAAGAAGCACCACCTTTCTCGTCTCTGTTACGATTCTCGAACCTCTCTATCTTAATCTTGGTCTCGTTTCAGGGAACAAAGAGAGTTCCTAACGATTAAGAAGATACGCAACATAAGACAGGAACGAGAGACCACGCTTACCAATAAGCGTAACGAAGATAAACGTTTTTATATCTGAAATAAAATGCCAAACCGAGGAATATTCGTTAACGATCGAAAACAAGCGAAAGAACGTAGCCACTGCTTAGATTTATTCAAAATTTCCAATAACCTAGTTCGGTGTATCTACGCGCGTCACAGCTCCTGCCAAAAACCTCGGAGCGAATCAATCATTCCGCAAAATAATCCCAACCTCCGTCGAACGGAACCAGCCTTGCGAAAACCCATCCCCTTTCCCTCCGAATTCGCGTACAACCGCTTCTGACTGCACGAGGTCGACGTGCCCGGCGGTAGCGGCCAAAATCCATCGACCCTTTTCACCCTGTCGCGTCCAGGTTCGGTCGAACGGTAAGAAGCTCTCGTTTCAGGCAACGAAATTTCGGCCAGAGGGGGCAACGAAGTGGAGCGTGGACGAGGGTCAGGCTGTTATCGCGTTTTCCAGCTGGGCCCGCGGCCAACGCGTGCCATCCCTACCGAAAGAATCGAATAAGAGCGGCTAGCGATCGAAGAAAATTGAGCTGGCCTCGATTTTGTTAACCCCTCTTCCTGTTGCAAAAGCTCCGGGTCGCTTGGGATTCGATTTTCACCGCTCTCCGCTTAGGTGTTTCTCCAACTCCAGGCGACGCGGGTTTCATCTCGCCGGGGATGGGCTCGATAGGGTGACCGAATATGAGCGGAGTCCATTGTCGAATTTCGCAGGATTATCATGGGGTAGCATGTGCCATCTGGCAGCGAAATTTTAGTCGAGGCGCGTCGTAAAGACTGGGTTGTTTGAGTCGAAGTTCATCTCCAGACTCGGACTATTGTCGTTCTATCCCATCTACTCGGATACACCGACATCGAATCGCACTACACCTAGGACATTCGTGCTGGAGGCGTGATTACTTCCGGCGAGGATCGTTTCAAACGTGAAACAAGAAACGTGTGTGTTTGTGCATCTGGGTGTGTGAGATAGAATATTTTTTTTTCTTTTTCTATAAATTCGTAATCCGACGTTTTGAAAATTGCACGTATACAGCGAGGAATAAAAGAAAGCTTAAAGCTACCAAGTAATTAATTTATCGATGTGCATGCTCATGCAAGGTCTCTACGTCTAGTATGGTAGTCTAAATCGACTTTTTATTAATTCCAATCGTTATTGCAACTCTCTTGACTCTTTTATTACTTCTTTTAACTCTTTTAAGCACTCTGCTCTGATCGCTGTTCGTGGTTCCATTTAACTTTCCCCTCTCTCTCTCTCTCTTTCTCTCTCCTTTGCTTTTTACCCTATTCCACTTTATTTTACACTGCAGTATGAATTATGCTATTATTATATTCGTTACTTTCTTATCTTCATTATTATTATTTTATTCTAATTATTAATTTTAGTTTCTACTAATTTCTATTATTATTATACGTTTTATTCTTGTACTTTGTTTCTATTATTACGTTACTCTGCGTGTTTATCTTCCTCCTCGTTTTAATATCACCCGTACTATGTCGTTTCACTTGCGTGACTGCTACTTGTAATGTTCGTACGAAAGGCTCGATCCCGTTGATCCGAGTAAGTAAATTCAACTAAACTTGATTAAATTATACGCGCATATCGCTGTATTTTGCACATATTTTCGTATTAGATATTTTTCAGCGTGTCGGTAGACCGTCGATATACAGTTATCTATTCTAGAGTATTTGCATATTTATATTAATTCGCCACTTTTCTCAAATACAATTCTGCCTTGTAAAATTATGGTATTTTTCTAATTATATTTAAACTTTCTTTTATTCGCTTCACTGTAGAAGCAGCTTCGTCTTCGAATTTCTTAACTCTTTTCAATGTTAGGTCGGTAATTTAGAAAATTGTAGATGAAATTACATTTTTCACTCGTTTGTTTATCGTCCTATTAATTCCAACTATGCATGGACAAGGTTTCTTAAGAAATTTACCTATGAACGACGCTTCTCGAGAAATACCCGCCACCGAAAATAAATTAAGTTCCTCGTCCTTTCTCCTCGATCAAAAGATATTTTCTTAGTAGACGCTTAGTCCTCGTAGAGAGAAGAATCCTTCCATGGCCGTCCCGTGTTTGTCGAAATATCCCGGCATTATGAGAGTTTCGATTACGAGAGCGAGCGACTAGCGACTAGCTCTTAAAACAAGCTCGATTTTAATTACAGCCATTAGAGGGCAGAGGCACGTTGCCGATGGAAGCGGCTAAATTGTCCCTTGGTTCGCGAGAAAACTGCAGGAATTTTATTACTTCCTCTCGATAAAAGTAAAGGAGAAAGGGTCACGACCGGAAGAGACATCGATAATTCGAGTTCGCGAGTTACCAAGAAGTTTCAGCAACGGACAGGAGGACGATCATTTAGATAATGAATAACTTTCGCCGACTGAAAGGTTGCTCGATGAAACAACCCCTGCTAGACAGCGAGAGTGAAGGGAGAACGAAGTGGCATTTTATCATAAAAACCATTGGAAGCTTTCGTTTGAAAAATATGAAATTAATTATGAGACTTTCAAAGCGAGTGAATTTTTATTACTGAAATTCTCTGAAACTTGAACCGCGCAAAAGGTTGCAGTGACTAAAAAAAAAACATATCTGTGCACAACTGAATTATATTTATTACGTCCCAACTATATAATTAAATTAATTAATCCCAAGTATATTTAAATTTCATATCATTCGATAATACTTTCGTACGAAACTTCCATGATACTTTGTACGGATATTTAAATACATAAAATTACTGCTACTGCGAAACTACATTTCGTGCTATGAAAATTGTTTCGTGTTAGAGAAATATCATAAAAGCGGTTCGTTAGTAAACAAAGATACGTAGAAATATCTTTCGTAGCCACTATGTATGTTTAACTGGGTTCATTTTCTAAGTTGCCATCGTATAATCTAAATTCCAAGCGAACGGTGCTTAGGGTAACTTCGGTATAATGCGGTCTTATCGCAACTTAAACATGCCGGGTTATGGTCCGAGAATATCGTCCGCATGAATTTAGAACAAGCCGGCTTCGCTGAACGTTAGACTTGGAATATTCCGACTCCTATAACGACTAAGTCGTCGAATAGTTTACGCCTGTCGTAACTGCGAGCAAGAATGGACCCGGTCCATCACTGGTTCAAGCTTGCAATAGCTCGGTAAGGTTATAGCCCGGACGTGGAACAGTCCATCTTGGGTTCGCGACAGTCTACGTTCACAACGGCGAGGGAAAGCTTAAGCTCGTCATAGCCATGGATTTGAAACGGCTTAAGTTCTCAACAGCTTCGACTCGTACAAACTTCTCTGCTTCTATCACGATTCGCAAAATTTAGAGATTCTAAATTTATCGTTAATTAAATTTACACCATTTGCTCGGCTCCATTGTAATTTTCTCTCGAGAAATTTCAAATTTATCGCGAAGTGAATTCGAAAGAAATTTCCGAACAGTTCGGTCTGCCCTGATTTATCCTACGATCTGACTTCGCCGTGAATCTACGATTTGAAACTGTTTTCTAACTTGATCGATTGAAATTCATCGTGAAACAAACTTCAAACGGCGATTAGAAGAATTGTTCGCGTTCGTCTTCGCAAATGAACTGCAGGCGTCTGAGATTAGCGGTAAAGGGCAACCTTCTTCGGTCGATGGATGGTCCAAGGAAGAAGCAGCGATTCTAAATCATCGAAATGACGATTGCTCGTTGAACAACGTCGAGCAATCGACGTTCACGACCGCGCGTAATCTCGCAGCTCGATTAAATCGGGCTCTTCTTATTTTTCTCCAGCCGGCTGGCCGATTCTACGAGTTCTACCCCTCGTTTTCGCGCACCATCGCGTGTAACAAAGTACTCGGCCGAATAATGAAATTCCGAGTTCGACTCCGGCTAGAATCACGGACGACACTTGCATTATTAACGAACGGAATTAAAGATCCGGCCGGGCGAACGCTGAACAACCGGCTGCAAGTAAATCACCGGACTCCGCAGTAATTTCGTAACTGGGATTTTTCTCGCGCGACCTCCTCGATGAGAAATCGAATCGGTCGAAGGGTGAAGCGCCAAGTCCCTCGGGAATGGCAGTAGACTCGGCAATTGATATTGAAGAGTCTTAAAAGTCGTGGGAAGTTACCTGGGAATTTTCGAATCGTCGGACAATCCAAATTCGAAGAAGGGGAAAATTATTATACGAAGTCGGATATCTGGAGATTTACATTCGTTTAACGTTTCGCACTAAATGCCACTTCGTAAGCGGAGAAGTTCGTAGGAGAGGAATTTAATTTCGCCTGATTTATCGATCCACCGGCCGAGAACGAGCCAGATAGGTACGATAATAAATAATAATCAAATTAAATGAAATGGTACGACAGACGGTACGATAAACAATGAATAAGATTAGAGTGAAATTAGCAGTCGTTCTATATAATCAAACTAAAGGTCACAAGTAGAAAGGAAACTGAAAGAGATTAAAGAATAATTATCGTGAACATAATTATCGGACAATTCTACTGGCTCATTGGCAGACGTAAATATTCCATTCTTTCACTTTTTTCCTCTCTCAGAGCTAAGTTCCTTCAAACATTCATTACTGAGCACTTCACAGATCGATAACGGAGCCATATAAATTTCACAGAGAGCAGGCAAAAATTGGAGAATTTTCTCTAAAAAGAGTAATTCGACGGAAAATTCTCTCGCGAGAAAGAAAGAGAGAGTTAATTTTCTAATCCAACGAAATACCAGCATTCCAAAGCGGTAAAATAAAGCCAAAGAGATCGCCGTAAAAGTTTATTCCAAAGTTTCGAGTTTAAAAAGTAAGAAAGTTAAAGAAGAACGAGAATCTCCACGGAATTCGCAATTCTCTGGTTCTTCTGATTTCTCATTGCGATATTTGCTTTGTTGACAGACGTTCCAACTTAATCGTGCAGAGTAAAATAATGCTATATAAGGCCATATTAAAACCTGTTTGGACCTATGGGATCCAACTATGGGGAACAGCGAGTAATTCCAACATAGAAATTCTTCAACGATTCCAATCGAAAACTCTAAGATCCTTAATAGATGCACTTTGGTATGTTACCAACGAAACGATGCATCGCGACCTTAAGATACCCACAGTTAAAGAAGAAATATGCAAATCCATCAATAGACATAACATAAGAATTAACAATCACCAAAACCCACTAATTACTCAATTACTTGACACGACGGATCAGATCCGCAGCTTAAAAAGACAGTACCCTCTAGATTTAAACATTAGATTCAGCTAGAATCAAACGTACGATAATCATTTATTATTCACATTATAGTACCGCGCCAGAATAATTCGATTATAATTATTGAGATATTTTTTTTTATTTAGTTGTTTACATTCACAATTTGTCCGATTTGGACATTTGGTAGAATTTTTTGGTTGTTTGATTATCATGTGGGTGGCTACCCCTAGCGGGGTACCATCTTCGTGTTTGTTAGTTTATATCCTTTTATTGAGATATGTATAATTTTTTGTGCTAGACTGGGTTAAATGCGTAGTGGAGATACTTGTATGTGTCAGGTATCAGTGTGTGGAGGTACGTGTGTACGCGGCGTCTGGAAAACAGATGAATGTAAACTATTCAGTCGGTTAATAGTCGGGTACAGAAGAAAAGTGCTGAGACGCGTGCAAGTGTGTATCGATGAATATCTTAGAAATCGTCCATAAAATAAATATATAACTATTCTAATATTAATTCCAAGTGAAAATTTAGTGTTCCTATAACATTATTTCGGCTATCAAGATCCACAATTCTCAACAGTAATTCTCAATGATTGTAAAATACTTTCAAATAAAAAGAAAATAATTATCGGACAATTTAAATGACAAACGATAAGGATAGAACAAAAGATTACTCTTTCCTCGATAAAGCATGTAAATCCCATAATGAATACGATGGTGGACGCAATAACAATTCGGTATTTCAGCTTATTGCAAGAAGAATGG
The DNA here is from genome assembly GCF_000188095.3 of Bombus impatiens. Classification (NCBI taxonomy): domain Eukaryota; kingdom Metazoa; phylum Arthropoda; class Insecta; order Hymenoptera; family Apidae; genus Bombus; species Bombus impatiens. The sequence goes on along the minus strand of NT_178293.1, from coordinate 19,324 downwards.
AATACCCACTTATCATGTTGGAACACGAAGTGGTACCAAGCGAAATTCTTCAGGGTCCATTTACACATCACTGTGCCGTGTTCGTTTTGTATTCGTTCCGGGCGTTTATGCGTCGATATTTCTTAGCTAAGCAGACTTAGCTACAGCAGCGATAGTTTTGAACGAAGAAGAGCAAGAAGAAGCGTATAGTGTATATTCGTTACAACAAAATCGTAAAGGAAAAGGGGAATTTCGTCTTTACAAGCAACTGATAGATCATGGACTAAAATTTTTTTAAATACTTCGGAATAACACGGTGTTCTTATAACCGCGTAATTAGACTGTACGCGGTCTTCGCAGCAAATTTTCTTCGCTGTAAAAAATAACGGCACACGTTCAGATACGTTCGTATCTTAGAAATCCGTGCTATGACCGTGACTCTGCTGCGTGTTCTGTCCGGCAGACAGAAAAAATACCAGAGTCTACGAAATGCGTCCGGAACACGAATAACGAACGAACGCGACACGAGTGATGTATTAAACTGTTACATCTAGAATTACGAGCAGCGGTTACGTATAAATGGACTTTTTAATGCGCTGCCATGCGCGAATCACAAACCGCGCCGTTAGCCACTCTGTGAACCGAGACGGTTTCTCGAACTGCTTGAAAAGCGGCTAATCTCGTCGAAACGGCTTCGAAATTTCCCAATTTCCTGGGGGTCGGTTGCTCCGTCGCAGACAATCGAACGGTTACGTTAATGGCCGCGGCCTTGCCTTATCAGGCGACATTGTTCGCCGGCCAATTAAATCTAACGGAGACTGTCTGTCTCGCGATTGTAACGCGCGGAATCAGCCTTCGTGGAGAACTTCCGGCGGGCGTTCAGACGTCCTCGAGGAGTAAATCAAGCCGGAGTATGTGCACGACTGGCTGCCGAGTGAATTAATTCGATTAGACGGGCCTGATTTGACTGACTCCTCGGACTAATTTACCTCCTCCACCTCCTCCTCGCCTTCGTGCTCATCTTTCCCCTCCCCTTGTGGCACGTTTAGCTCGACGTCATCAAGATAGATCGAGACTGATGATGAACGTCTGAGATACGTCGTGGAACCTGGCTCGAGAGTCGATCCGTCCGACAGGAAATTTGTTGCACGTCCTGTAATATTCAGGCCGTCGGATGGATGTTTATGGAGGATGCTTTCACGTTCAAGATGCACGAAGATGGCCAAACGCGTACGCGTATATAGGCGCGTTATCAATGGGGATTTAGCGCAGATCCGCTGGCTGAAGCTTGTTTGAGTTTTACAGAGTTTACGAGCTTCTTCGAGAGATTGTTAATTAAGGGACTGAATTAATCGGCGACTGGGAAATTTCCAGGTGATTATCTCTGCAGCATTTGGTACTCTGCGGTACCTTAGGTTTGCCGATGCTTTGCAATTTTTTTAATATTTCGTGTTTGAGTTTGCCAGCAGCGGTTTCATTCGCGAAACTTCGAGGATTCATAAATTTCATTTCACTTGTAAAATTTGAACCTTTGTAAACTTCTTGGTTCAGCAGGTTTGTAGACTTTGAGGCTCGCAGATGCTACGGAATCTTCGTGAATTTTTAACGTATCGAGTTGAAAAACGCGCGGATTAAACGTTAGTTCTCCGACGCTATGCGACGAATTGCGACAATTGTCAGCAAAGATCGTGTCGATGTCACCGGAGTTTCAGCAATAGCGCGTGGACACACGCGGGGAAATCAAGTATTTCCAAAGCAAACGAGATTGCCCGGTACGCGATGAATACGCAATTTCGAAATTAATTAACGTCCGAAAGGTATCGCAAGAGAATACCTGCTGCGACGCTATCTGCTGTTATTTTCGAGTGTCGAGCCTGAAACAGAAAGAGGTGGGTGGCGAACGCGTATCGTGACGCGATCAAATAGCATCGAACGCCGACAAATGAGCCAACAATTTTCCAAATTTCAGGCAGCCTGTAAACCCGGCGGCATTTTCCTAAAGCTGATCGACGTTAATTAACATTTGTACGTCTGAATCGGAAACAAACGAGCAAGCACGGCCGACGAATTCAGTTAATAGCCGGGTTCTCGTGTCCGGCGTTAATTTATGAATCGACCGTACCAAATGGAAATCCATTTGGAAGAAACTTCAGTGGAATAAATCCACGAAAACGATCCCCTGTCATTTCCTCCTGTATTCTTGGTTAACAAACAGCATATCCAGAACAATGCTCGCCGATTATTTGATCAATACACGAACGTTTTCGTACCGTGAGAATGATCGAATCCACCGTCAGGCTATCGAGATACTGGCTAACGTGAAAATTCGACTGTACGTGTCTGTTTGACTACTTGATTAAGATAAATCGAAAGCCAATAAATTGGCCAAAATTGGAAATTTTCAATTCTCGAAATGAATCGATCTGATGCTCAGCCTGTTTTCATCGCTGTTTCCCCATCTCTGGATTTGCCCGACGTTTCTCCATTTATTCTACACCCCCTCCCCAAACTTTGCTTCTACGTATCTACTTGCTCTTCGCGTTTAACCATTTATTCCTTTGTTCCTCCTCCTCTCTCTCTCTCTCTCTCTCTCCCTGTCTCGCTCTCTGTATGCCATCAATTAACATCCGACAAATATTATACACTTTACCTGTTCGCGCGTGTAGCACAAGCTTTATCGTTTTATTGGATATTTTACGAGTAATCCGGGCCAAACTACGGCCGAAGCTTGACACATCTAAAACGTGAGTGGACTTGTAGCCCGTGAAAGTCGAATAAATCGATCAATGAGGAATTTTCAGAAGCGGCAACTCGTTTCAGAGGCGAGTTAGCGGTCTTGCCCGACAATTAACTGTCCGCCGGATTTTCCAGCAATTTCCCAGCTGAATTAATCACTGCTGGTCGGTATCAACGCTCGAAATTCAGAATGGCGCGGTGTGGCGCCGGTTAAACGCGATTCGGAGACGCGTAATTGCCGCGAGCCGGATAGATTATGCGACTATCCTACGCGGCCGGCTTTATTACCACTTCGCTCTCTACCCCTGTGTGCATTGATTTTATCATCGCGTGAACCTAGTTTCAACGCATTAACCCATTTTCGAGCCAGTTAGTCCTTTGGCGCTGTTCGTTTCTTTTATTCTTCTTTTTTCTCCAGAAAATTTTCTCGCTCGTCCGACGATAAACGAAGAACCGAAACCATATTGCTCCGTGGTTAATCATCGAAATAGTCGTTCAGGTATGACGAACGGCCTCGCTAAGCTGCGTCACAGCTGTGGCAATTTATGGGAACTCGGTATATAGCGTATGAATGAGAATTCGCTTGGACGAGAAGAGATTGAGTGCCGAGCAAATGTTTATACCAAAGCACCGATAGCTAGCGAGCAAATTCGAGAATTGAATTGCACGTGGCAAGCATTTGTACATATCGTGAAAAATATGAGATTCTTAACACTTTCCAATCGGACGTCATCCGCGCACGATATTTACAATTTTTCTAGCAGGTCGAATAGCACGATAAATATTTTATTAACTCGAGCTACCACTACGAGTCCCGCCAGCAGAATATGGCGAACGTTAAAAGTGTGTCGACGCGATTGTCACGTAAACTTAAGGGTTGGTTGATGAAATAAAATAGCCGAGTCGTAACACAACTATTAATTTTGTTAAGACTTAGTTACAACGATACGTTAAGTACGCGACTGTTATAAGGGTAGAGACCGGTAAAGATACGTTGACTATTCTAAGGATACAGAATAAGCGAAGTTTTACCGAGGATACTGTGCGTCTGAGGAAGACTAGGGGTGGATGTGTCTATGGACACGGGACTATCGGATTCGTTGATGACAATTTTGATTAAGAAAGTGAGGGCAGTAGACACCGTCTCCGATTGGATAATAAGACGGTTGGTGGACCAGGAAGGGTTTTAGCCGCTCTCGCGAGAAAGTTGCTAACGAAACATACCAGAAGTGAGGAAAACCGACTTTCCACGTTAACACGTGGTAAACGATAAACGTAAAAGGAAGGATCTAAGACAAGAGATACTGGCTTGGTCCGAAGGACCTTAACTATGAAAATTCCAAGACACCTGGTGGGTTCAGACTATCGAGGGTACGCGCCAAGGATGTGCAGGCATCTGGGTGGCATCCTGTCCGCGGTGTATGGCCTGGTCTCTGATGTGAATTGACGTTACACGATCAACGAACGAGAATGTCCTATGAGAATAGAAAAATTAAGAGAGGAAGAATTGTCGTTGTTATCTTGTCGTTGGGAAGAGTTGTCGTTGTTATCTTGTCGTTAGGAAGAGCTGTCGTTGTTATCTTGTCGTTGGGTACAATTGTTATTGTTTTAATTTATGTTTGATATAAAATAAATATTCCAACGATAGCGAGTTATATGGAGTAAGTCGCTTGTTGTTCTTCTGCTCGAGGAAGTTTGCCTTGTCGACGTAACTGCTCGGCGTAAGAGGGCTTAGCCATCATCCGGTCCGAAGTATCGACCAATCGAAGAAAATCGCGCACCTCGGTAACGAACGGCAAGTTAGAACGTAAGTTTTCGGCCGGCATGAAAATTAGAAACAAAAAAGAACACGATGGCCACTGTTTCGAGTCGAAAGGGGAATTTATCGCGCAAACCTTTCCTGGATAGCAAATAAGTTCCGCAATTGCAACTTGGTCGAGGATATCCTTGTTACGTGAATCGTACAATTTTAACATGCCCCGTAGAGTTTCAGTGGAATTGCACCTAAGGTAAAGCGTAGTTTAAGCTTTAATTTAATACAGTTGTAAGAACGCAGCGGTATCGTACTCGGTTTCTGTTATATTTAATTCACTTCCACTTGTTTCTCCTTTTATTTATATTACCCATCGGGGTCTGTGTCGGAGAAACTTAAAATTCCAAAGAATCTTGACGATACCCGAGACTCGCGCGTCTACCTGGAGAACAACCGAAATTATTCAAGAAATATTCTTCGTAGAGCGTGACGGATCTCACCCCAGAAATAGGTCGATGAAGTCGAACCGGCGCGACTCGGGGTAACGAGGCAACGAAACGAGGTAACGCGATCGTTCCGATAGGATTTTGGCAGGGAAAATCGTCCGGGAAACCCGACAGGCGGCCCGTAGTCTCGTTCAAAGCGACGCCATTCAGACGGATAATGAAGCAACGTGGCAAAGAAAATAACGAGAGCCTCGGTGCAGAAGGGCATTCGATCGCTTTCTCGCCAAATTATCATATAACGAGCCGGCCGCCGAAATAAAATAGAGGACGATCGATCCGAGAAGAAGAAATTCGTGCAAGAGCGCGGCAAGGCCGATGATGCCGGAAGTTCGTTCCTGTCGTCGATCGAACGTGACGGAAATCAAGTGGATCGCTAGGAAGGGAGAATAAGCTTCTTTCGGTATTGTATCCACTTCGATTCTTCGTGCAACTGAAACGTTTCGTGGATTAATCCAAGCTCGGATAAATTGTTCGTCCATTTTCATTGAGTTCGCAAGGTTTATCTGTGAGAAACAGGTGTCTGTCTGATAATTCGATCAGTCGCTACGGAAACGCTCTTTTGAAACAGCGTTCGAAGAATTTGAAGCAGGGTTAATTAATATTTATGGTAGTGGAAGGCAGACAACGTCATTCAAATTGGAAGCCCAGACACTCTTCTCTCCTCGCTTCTTTCTATATTCGTTGCTTCTTGTTCCTTCATATATTATATACTTTTCTTTATGGTAATCGATCGATTAATCGAGCGTTAAAAATGCATAAAGTTGAAACGAAACACTCGACTCGAGATACGAGAAAGACATTGACTCGTAAATGAACATTTCTTTTCTCTCCTAATATCGTTCTCTGCTTCTCCATTGTACTGTTCGTTATTCTGCCTTGGAAATATCCATAAATACCACGAAAACGTTATCTGCGCGTAAAACAAAGCAACGATACATTTGGTCCGCGATTGGTTCGCTTTAACAATCGGAAGAAAACGATGCTCGACGTTGGACATCGCGACGAAAATACTTGTAAATTACAGCCGAAGTATCGGCGAACGGATAACGAAGGCCACGATCATCGAATTAGAGGGCTACGCTATCGACAGATCGAACGGCAAATGGATCGACGTCGATTACCGTGGGAAAGCGCGATACGGCCGCATCGATCTGCATTTGCCCGGTCGTGTCGATGATGGAAACGATCGGCGCGCCTCTTGTTACCTTGGTATCGGACCGCGATCGATAACGAGTCTTCGAATTCACGGGCCGAATACACGCAGTTAAGCTAATCGCAACGTGTTTCCCGATATTACGCGCCGCGCCTGTCCCTGTGAATTATTTTATTGCGCTTCCTGCAACCACCGCGACCACCCCTTATTTGCATCGAACGAGGTGAATTCGGATCAGCCGTGAAAACGGTCGCGGTCGCAAAATCAAGCTCGTTTGCTCGATAAGAATCGAATCGTAATTGCAAAAAGTGGCCTTTAACGAGACGATTGAAAAATTGCTGCAAATTGCATTCCAATTCTCAATTTCCGTGACTCTTTTGCAGGCCGCGTGTTACAGCAACGGTTAACTATAGCCTCGGATCTCGCTATTCATCTCCAAATCAAAAATATTCCAAGTATAAATAGAAATTTACGAACCAACGACCAATCGTTTAATATAATTTACTAAATACCAGTTTTTAACCGGTTTTAACCATATTTTAGCCGGTATTTTTCTATGAAAGGGAACTTCCGCTGGATCGATGGTTTCAGGCCACGCAAATTCTTTAATCCGGCCTTACGCCCTTACGATCGAGGATAATTTAGATCCATTAGATAATAAATCCATCGACAGATAAGTAATGATAGCGATTTTTCCGAACCATCGACTTAACGCGCAATGTTTTTCGCTCCGGTTTGTACGAATGTTCTCTTTTTCCACGTAAAAGAAGAAGATTGGCGGTTAAGCGCAGGTTGTTCCAAAAATGGCACGCCACAGAAGATTCTCAGATCCTGGACATATTGCCGCAACGAGCCAGTTTATCCGCTTTAATACGCAGGCTAGCGGCGTTCAAACGACCCGCGTAAAATCACGGGTCTCCTTTTGTCGCAAACGAATACGCCGCGGTCTCGCCAGAAACCGTGCTATCGTAAATCGGATTAGGCAAATCCGTTTTCCGGCCTCGACCTCGAGAAGCTCGTGCCACACCGCAACCGGCTTCCGATACGAGCGAACAGCATAGTAAGAAGGCTTTTTAATATCGTTGTTTCGTTCTACGGTCGAACCACGGTAATTCGAACACGGAGGGAGGAGGTGAAATTTTCGAGCTACAGAGGTTTCCACTTACCAAAAGTGGTTTCTTTCTTTTTTTTTATTTCTACAGGGAATAAACAAAATTGTAATCTTATAGAAGTAATCGAGTTATCAGGGTTCGAGTCAACAAACATCGAAACCCCCTAATCACTGGACTACTTGATACGTCGGACCAGATCCGCAGGCTGAAGAGACACTACCCTTTAGACCTAAACGCTAGATTTAATTAGATATTTATAATAAGTAATATTTAACTTATTATAAATAATTATTAACTTAAGTATTAACTTATTATAAATAATTAGCCAAGTCACTGCGCCACGCCAGAAAAAATTACTAAAAATTCTCAATGCGAGAATTGGTTGTAAATTTTAATAAATAAAAAAAAATCAAGGTTCGACCGTACGATATATTACTTGTCAGCGCGTATCCTAACCGGGTGAATCGTATCGCGCAAAGATTCTTAGCTGGAGATTGAATACGAATCTTTGGAAATTAACTTTTCGTTTTTCTTCGCCAAGCTTTGGTCCTGACATTCGTTTTTTCTTCCATGATAGCGTTTTTTTTAATTTGTCACTCTCCTAGAAGCGAGTGTTTTTGTATTCTGGAAGAATATTTCAGGGATGATGTCGTGTTTCTTGCTTAAATCAATCTTCCCCGTGTCGTTCAGAAGGAATCTTCCCCTCGAATATGTCCGTCAGAAGTATCTGCTTTAGATACGATGGGGTGGAGCGATTCTATCGTCTTATTCCTTCGTTCTTTCGCGTCCTTTTCACCTCGTCGATCTGTCTTTATCGCAGCCATGGAAATTCCTTCTCCTTCGCGTGACGTACAAGACTTACCGGCTAACCTCTTCCGCCTCGAGAATTCATCCTTTTCTTTTTTGCCCAAGATCTCAATCAATTTCCAGCATTGTTCGTTAAAAACCCCATCACCTTGAATTTTACACGTATCTAGTGCTTTTTCTACGCCCCTTCACTCGATTCGCTTATTTTTATCGCGCTATTCTTTTTCTCGCCGATCCGCGCTACGAGGGAGTCCTCAAGTAACCTCGGTCAATTTTTCGAACTTCTACTTTTCCATTCTTCTCTTCGTTTTACCATCTTATTTCGTGAAAATCGTTTGTCTATCGGTATTATTAACCCTTTGCACTCGTTCGGGCGTAGCAGCAACTCGAGATCTTGTAGATAATATAAAATGATTTTATACAAAAATTAACTTAAAAAACATTATATTTTAATAATCTATTTATACTTACATCTTTGAGTATATAATTTTTCAACATTTTTTCTGTATTTTGTTTTTTTACGATAATTTATAAAGCATCTGTCAAGATGCATCCTTGGCTTGTCGGGAAAAGTATCGCAATAATAAGTTTCGCGTCTTTCCCCTGCTTTGTTTCGGTAAGAACACACCTTACAATTCCTTTTTGTTAGTGTTAAAATTACACGTAGCCAAGCAAGTCGAGTACGACTTGGGCTTTGGAAGAATTGGGCGCATTCTGTTATCCCGTTGACCGCGGATTCGTTATTGAACCTAGGATCATTGTCATTAGCTTCTCGAGTATCTAATTACCACGGTTACTTATCAAATTCTGCGATAATCGTATCTGCACTAGTCAACGTCTTCTCTATCGCATAATAACAATGTGTAATCCAAATGCAGATTCGCAGTTTCACGCCCCTGACCCTAATCGTAATGTGAACCCGACATATATGTATAGCTGTTGTGTTTGAAATAAAGCAAACTATTTGTATTTCCGAATCCCCTCTATACCTTGACAAATATTATGGCGGATCTAACGTTTATCCGCGAAATCGTCAACAATTACGCGAATCGCCCTGACATCCGCAGTCTCGTAGAACTTGATATTCCGCCTAGAACTTGCAGGCCCATTCCACTCATCTCGGCATTTAACGAACTTTGCTGCAAATAACTGTCTTGGCCGTATCTGTAAACTCTGTAAACAGGGTAACTCCTTCGTTCACCAACTCGACTTCTTCGCCGACTCATGACTATCGTTCAAAATTCTAGCGCTATTTGCTTCGCACGTATTAACTCGAATCGTAGATCCTCGATAGTACACGGTTTACGTTTATCTCGTATTATCTTCTTACTGGCGTATCCTTGTACGTATTCTCGTCATTATTCGTACTTGTTAATTGTTAACTAATTGGCAAATAATAATAAGCGATATTCTCGAAGGATGAGAATCGGATGAAACACTGAAGCTGGTAAAAGCTGTGGGATTCGAAGCTGAGCGAAACTCGAGCGATTCGTCTGCTCACCTACCATTCCTATGTTCTTTCATCGTCAACAACCTTTTCCAATTCGTGCTACCTATTCTTCCTTCTCACGATTCACCTACGAATCACCAGAAATCAATCTATCTACCAATCAAACACCCCTTGCAACCCTCTCTCCCCAGACATCTTATTCTCTTCAAACCACAGTTCTATTACACTCGAAACTTTTCAGCTACCTGGCGTTCTCCTTCAAATTTCTATTTTCTGAACATTTTGACTCTATCTCTTCTCGACGTTCTTCTCAACGCGATCATCTATTGTTTGAATTTAATCTCGGAATTAAGATTAATAATCTGTGGAAGACACAATGTTTGCGTTGAAATAACATTATGTGACATTTATTAAACAAAAATTACAGGAAATATAAGTGAGTGTTGTAGAATGTAGACAGTTGGCTAGTTATTCTCAAACTGACTGACTTAGTGACCCATGGCCCTTGAAAAGGTTTTGAACCCCAATTCTCTATGCAGTAAGGAGCGTGACTTGTGTAGATGCCTGTGTGGCGTCACATGTGCCACAGAACCTTCTAATAGCTTTTCGACATGCCCAATGTTCCATCCATATCCTTACGCTTCTTCCGCCGAATTCTCGAAAGAGCATGCACGCGCTAGCCGCCGTGGTACATCAATCCGTTCGATCAATCACCTCATCCGTATGCGATTAATATCGTTGTATTCCAACATCTATTTCACGTTGCAATCGCTTTTGCGCCACCTGTACACTGTTTGATCACTGGCAGCCGAAGCGACAATTCACGTGAGCGTTGTGGTTTGATTACACTTTGTTATACTTAACGCATCGAGGACAGGCTCTGACCAGCATATAGCCTGAATCCACGTGTATTTTTGGACCGATTGAAAAGATTCAAAAGAGCGTATAGCATTTGACAAGCGTAATATTTTCTTAAAAATCAATGAGCATTTTTAAAGATCTGTAGCGGCACACGAGCTAGAGGACAGTTCAAATCACGTTGCTGTTTTACCTCGGAGTATCAATATCGTTAGGAAACACGTAATGTGATAATAAATAAACTCCGGGCAAAACAATGTCGCCGCTACGTGCTATCGTCGAACAGACGAATAAGAATTTTCCGACTTTCCCCCGACCAGTATAAACAAAACGAACGCGATCGTAAGGGAGCAGTTATCAACCAGCTATCAGTTAGTTGCGCGAACCAGTTATCTATCAGTTATTAATCAGTATCTACGAGTATTTACGAGTATCTATCGAGCATTTATCGAGTATTCATCAGACTTATACACTGTACGAGCGTCTCAGCGAATATTGCCTGTATATTAATTTATTTAATTATTTTAAATATATTCGACGGTTTCAACAATGACCAATCTCGTCTAATAAATCTCACGATCAAACATCCTCCACACAAGTCCTCTACAGATCATTAGAATTCTAGCAACGCTTCTTGCGATACACACGCGGAATTTTCTCCTTGGATACTTTTGTTTTTCAGTGGCAACAATTTGCTCTGAAATATGCTGCAGCATATTCCCGGGCAATCTTCCGGTAAGAGGATCGTGAGAGACATGGCGTTTGTCCCAGAACCTTGAGCGTCTAGCAAACTTTCCGATATGATTTTTTACGTCGACGAAATTTCTTAAACTTCGGGACGAACTTTCAACCGATCGACGTTACATCCAACACATTGACAACAGTTTCGTATTACTCGAGCGTGTAATGTAATAAAAATGCGTTCGTAACATTTTGTTTATAGCACCAGTTGCTTTCTTTTTTACCGTTTTATCGAACAGTAGCTAACATGTTTTGTAGGATACCGTAGGAAGTACGTAAGACGCGAATTAGCGTCTCCTGTTCTCAACGTGTTAACATTGCTACGTCTAACACCGTAACAAGGACGCAGTAGGTGCGTCGTGTATTCGTCGAACGCTGATAAAGCTACGTTAGCGAAACATCGAAAATCCCTTGCTGTCGAACACAGCTCACGCCTAAAGGCCTTTAACGGTGTTAGACGCAACAGCGTTAAGTGCAACGATGCAAAGTATATCGGCATTACGCGTGATAACCCAGGCTGTGAAAGCATCGAGACTCTGGAGGCTCGAGACGGTCTTATCTTTCACGGGATAAAATAAAATCCTGCGAGAGCGTACGCCGTATGCGAACCTCGTCAGGCAAGAAAATTTTCGCATTGTTCGAACGACGCCGTTGCTCGAAAGAGGGCAAAGTGGGAAGTTTCGAAAGGACGTTAACGGGAAGCCGGAGGCTGGAGTGGCGAAGATGCTCTCTCCTGAGCTTCGCATCGTCTCTACGACTGCACAATGGGCTCCCTTATATCGAAATCGCCCACGGGCCACACCTTTGCCTCTTTTATTTTTACGTTCTCTCTATTACTTGCAGCTATTCGCTGCTACGACTCTTTCCACGAAACATCCTTTCTTTGTGCTGGAGCCAGGCGTAACGTTCGCCGAACGCTATCCTTTTATCGCCACAGGTGCTCGCCTCGCTGTTCCGTTCGCGTTTCATCGCCTAACTATAGGTGGAATTAAGAGAATTCGTGGGGTATATTTGAGAAGATTTGCAAGGGGTAAAGTTCGTGAAAATGTTCTTGAAACGAGGATGAGTACGCCGATAAACAAGAGCGATGGGAAGATGCCTCGAGAGCTCTCGCGCCGTTTTCCTTCTAGTCAACGATAGAAACGATTAGTGACGACGAAGAGATAATTGTCAAAACTTTCGAGAATCCGCGAGGATTCTGATCCGCGCTTGGTCTCGTTTCATTGCGGATAATCCACGATACTTTCGATTATTTATTTACTTCATTTTAAAGTATTTTACGAGGTATAATTCTATCGATGATATTCAGCGTAATGCATAGCATGCAAATTGAAATTACTGAATGTATGCGCGATATTTTTCAATACTTTGCGTTTAAAGCACGAAGTGAATTCCGTTTAACGCAACAAGTTCTCACTACTCTGCGAGGATTGTTTCAGATTACTGCTAGGTGAATAGACGCCACGTGAAACGCGCGATAAACTCATTTTTCTTCTTAGATTCTTAACCTAAGCCACTTTCTAAGCTGCAGCTAAGAATCGAACTAGTTGGTTTATAATAATCTATGTTTATAAAACTATTCCAACACTTTGAGGAACACCATTTGAGGAAAGTTCAAACACCATTTCGATTCGATATACATTTATTGAATTATTTTCTCCATCTTTCGAGCGCCTTGAATATTCCATCCTTCCAGAACGTCTCAGGTTTATCTTTCTTAAAACTTATCTTAAAACTTTTCGATATGACTTTTTACGTCGACCAAAGAGTTAAACATCGGAACGAAGTTTCCGAACAGCATTTAACGAGTGTAATATTTTATTAAAAATCAATCGACGTATTTAAAGATACTTGTGCTAACGTTTTTTAGCGCGACATGCACGAAAACAATCTGCCCGATGGAGAGGTACCAAACAAAATGTATTATTTTATTAAATTCCTTAAAAATCGGGAAGAGCTTTCCGAGCAATCGATATTATATCTAACATACCGATGACGGTTTCGTGTGATGTAAAAACACTCTCGTAACATTTCGTTTATAGCGTCCATTGCTCTTTTGCTGTTTTATTTAACGATGGTTAACATTTTTATAGACCGCCGCGTGAAATATGTAAAACGCGAATTCGCGTCTCCAGTCCGCAAAATGTTAAACGCGCGTTCGACTCGTTCGCTCTCTCAAATTGAAATTATACTAAATTCAGTGAAATTCTCATCGGGCAGTCACTTTCCCTCGGCCATAATTCTGTTTGTACGAAAGAAATTCTCTAAACATTTATTCGTCGCGGGTTACATAGAACAAATGGCGAGAAGGAAATGGGCTGGGAAAATTCTCGAGGAAGATTCGCCAAGTTCTGGTGGTTAATTAGGTAGCGATTAATGCAATAATGTGATTCGACAGCCCTTAACGAACCCCCGACCACCCGGCTGCCATTATGAAATCCGCGTGCAATTTTCCGTGCGCACAGAACAGACGAGGGAGATCTTAATTACGGCATTGTTCGCGAAACGCTGGCGTTCTGACGAATCTGTCGCGATAGAATGTTCCTACGTCGTCCAAGTTAATCGCGTGATTTTCCGACTAATGGTCTTTCCGATCGCGGAGGATAGAGAATCGGTGAAAGAATACCAGTTAAATAAGCTGCAGCTTTGTTGCGAGCAATATCGCGCAATTTCCTATCGGGAAACGTTTTACGTGCGTCGTTTTGCAAAGGAAGATGGTTACGTTAAATTGTATTCAGATGTAAATACATCTGAAATACATGTTACTAACATATGGTTGCAGCTTACCGAGCAAAGCTGATCCTATTCGAAGTTCGTATAAACGATATTTCTGTTCAGATAAAATCGGCGCCGTAGAAAAATGACACTTGCGAGAACATTTGGGAATATTCTCCATCACCGACACCTTTCAGCTGCGCTGGGTCGCGAAAATATTTGAAAGCTTGAAAGTTTCTGTGTTTATGATCTACAGTGACGAACGAAGGAAAGTTTAAAATTAACGCTTGTGCGTAACAACTACGTGGACACAAATATTTTTCGCCGTGTTGATAAAAAGTCGTCTATGTTACATTTATCTACAATTTTTTCTTTTTTTTTTTCAAACATTTTGATGTTTCTGTATCGCTCGCGCCTTAAATCTTCTTTTGTCCACCGCTGTACGTACGACAAGCCATTTATTAAATTTTCTCTCCTTGTTTCTTATTCCCGTGAATGTAGAAACGTGACATCGCAGCAGCCTTTCTACGAGTAAAAATTTACGCTTGAACAAATCGACCGAGTCCAATTCCGCGACTCTTTGATTACTCCAAGCTCTACGTCGACCTTCTACAACGGGGAAAAAACATTCCCCAAAAGAATTCTTTCATCGAGAATTTCAGATCCTTTTACCATTGATTCCGGCGAACAATTCTCCGTAGTAATTCTTTGGCGGCATGGCTGGTACTACGTATCGTGGTCAGCTGGAACCACGATCCGGCAAGGGCGAAGCGTTATTTTCGTATATGAAAATTGGCACGTTTCCACGTAACGCGGCTGCATATATCGATTCATATCGGGTTAACAGCCGGCCGCGATAAATCCGGCGGCTCGTTATTACCGGCGCTTGATAATAAGTCAGCAGGCAAAACGGTAATAAACGTTGTCACCTGTGCCGGCGATCTCGGAAGCGACGAGCCAGCGTTTCCCTCGTTATTACGCGATATTTTCATCGCCAGCCAGTTCCCCTCCCTTTACGGACGATTTTCGCCGACGTAATATCCCTCCGCCTTTGTCGTTTAGAATCGTAGCCGGTTGATAACAGAAATTTGCAAACTTACAATCGCGATCTCGCGCAACTCGCTTGGGAACGCGAAGCTTTGGGCGCAGCAGATAGAGGGTTGGGCTTTTGTTTAAACGTAAACGTCGCGCGTATTTTCTCGTTTATTCCCGCATTTGGTAGAAATTTGCCAACCGGTTATCTCAAACTCGACCGACGGAATAGAAATTCGAAGTCTCGCACGCTCGAGATAAATGCTTCGCTCCTGTTCTAATTTAACGTTCTTTCTTGCTTGTGCTTTCGCTCTGATTGCAGAAAAAGCGCCAGAGAAATTCGGTTTATTATTTTAAAATTTTTCGGCGCGAAAAATCCAGTTACTCGGATATTCAACAGCCATTCTTCGTAGGAATTTGAGGATCTCTTTTTCACTTATTTTCGAGAGAAAATTCTCACCTCCCGCGTGAAAATTTGTATTAGTAGCGCGATCGAGGTTTCTTCGTTCGTTCGAATATTTCGCGGAGTTTCGAACGGAGACGAAAAATCGAGATATTTCCGCGGACACGAGAGTACTTAGCGCGGCGTCGCCGATTCTCAGACACTCCGCCGCGGCTTGATCAATATCCGCGGAAAGAAATAGGTCGCTCTTATTTCCGGTCCCCGGTGATTCCATTTAAAGTTCAGACCCCC
>NT_178293.1:0-3394 GCF_000188095.3 Bombus impatiens | reverse complement strand
AAGCCTTGATTTCGCTCTTTATACGCCCATAAACGAACTTCTAGACGCCTTTCAAACGCCCATTGTACTTCGACGATCCCTGTATTACGGTACTCTTATACGATATTTTCCCTACAACTATTACAATCATTTCGCCATAATCCATAAAAATCATGCTTTTTGCCAACGTCGTAAATTAACCTGCCAGCCGTCAGATTTGCCCAACGAAAGCTACGTTTTCACAAAAGAGAAAAGGTAAAAGCCAGAGTAAAATGAAATTTCCATCAAAGGGAAATCCTTTTCTCGACGTATCGATCCTTCGCTCAGGTTCTCGAAACTGGCAGGGAAGAGCCGCGTCGAAATTTCATCCGACGCGTATCAACGAATAATCAAGCGCCTTTTCACCGGAAATCAACGTGCCTCCTATCCCGGCCAATAAGAACGCAGCTACGGCAGTCGGAATAAAAATTCGAATAAAAATTCAGTTTCCTGTGGAATGGCCAGCAGCATCGTGAAACCAACGGTGGATCGAAAATTTCCCCATCGAGTTATAACGGTGCTCGTAAATCACGCGTCCCAAGGGACTTTTTTATTGTTCCACCTATCGGACCGACGATAACACGAATTTTATGGACAAGAATGAAAAGAAATCTGTGCGATTCCGGTCGCGATTCCACCAATCTTTTGCCTCGTTTCTCTCTGCAGAGAGAAAGGGATCCCTCTTGCCGAGTAATTTGGCGGAATGTCAGTCGGCTGGCAGGCATGGCGCAAATTTATGCCAGATCTTGTCCCTTTTTCGGACGTTTCCGGTCGCTCTGCAAGACGATGCTCGCGATAAAAGCGTCAGGACGCTTTTCGTCACGGGCCACGGGACAAAAAGGGCCACGATGCCGTCGGTGTATCTCTTGCAAAGCCCGCGTTCGCCGTTCTTTATCGTCGAAACGTTGACAAAAGCCGGCCAGAGGCTGGAACCTCGTGGAAAAAAGTCGATGTGAAAAACGTACACGCAGAGAAAAGCCTCCCTCTCGCTTTATTCACCTCATCGTGGTCGTGAAACCGTCCCGATCTCGAATATATCGCGCGCAGCCAACGACTTTCGCCTAACTTTCCCCTCCCTGATTCTTTTGTTTGTCCTTGCTTTCTACCGCTTGTTCGTTCTTTGAAACAAAAGAAAGAGACGTAGGAAGAAATGGAACGAATCGCGTGCAACTCGCCATCTTTTCTCTCTCAGCAAGCTGTATTTAATCGCGAGAAATCGCTGGAACAAGTCTTTGGAAAATTGAATTTCGTGCACGCGAAAGATTAAAAATTATGGACGCTGCTATGGTATAGGCTATGATATAGCGAGGTCGTAAAATCAGTCGAGGACAAAATGCGCCAGGCGATTTGGCAAAAATACGAGCGGATAAAGATCTAAAATTTCGTGCAAAGGTGCTTTTCAATTTACAGCGGCTATAAAATTCCTCTATTTATTATTTTGTTTATACATATTATTTGATTAGGGACAAGTTCGTATCCGGTAGTACTTTTATAAGAAGATACAAATTTGATATTACGAAAAATGAAATGTAAAATCTAATGAAACAGGTCTAGAAAAAAAAAAGAAAAGACAAAGGTGTACGCAAATACTTAGCCAGTGTGTATTCCAAATAAATTGAAATAATCATTTTCAGAGTTTTTCCACTGCCGAACGACGTGTCGCTGGCGCGAGTCTTCCATTTTTCTTCGTCGAATTAGAAAATTGATAGAGACACGGCCGTTTCTAATCCATCGATACGATTTACGGTGGTTGTCGGATAAGGCGAGAAACGCGGGCAGAATCTTCGTCGCGATAAATCCAATTCCTGTCATCGGGTCGAGATTGCTAACCTACTCGCCGACTAACTTCCAACGTAACGTCGATCTCCAACTCGATCGGGAGTTACCCTCTTCACCCTAAAAGGTCCCTAAAACGGGACAGAGCGAGCGAGTCACGTTCTATCGTCGCGTGGAGGAAAGTACCACGAGGAATCTTGCAGGGCAGACCCAGTTCCCAGACTCCGTGCCATTATGACGACAGGAATTCAGATTCGAAGGACGTTCGAGTTACCGTGCCATTGTCGCAGCCAGTTTGATACTCGTAGCAATTACGTCGCGAAATTTCACCCTCGATGGATGGGGAGGAAAAGCTGTTTGCGTTTAACAGGCGACCATTTTCCGCCAACATTTTCCATACGGGCGTCGAGGACATGTCGATTTAAATTGGACAATCTGTTTCGAAAAGCGACTCTGCTGCTTTTTGGCCAGCTGAAGTGCCGTTTAATATTACAGTTAATTTTGTTGGGTCTGATCGATGCTTTATGAATACTCGATAATGGTTTCTCGAACGGTCGACATATAAATAGAGTACGAGTGAGATCATTGAAGCATTTTCGGTGTAATTTTTCGCCGTTTAACCAACTACGACCCCCGAATGTTTATATTTCAATTCATGCAATCCACTTTAGCGAACAAAAAGGGGATCTTTAACGTGACATCGAAACGAGCAAGAATTGCTTCGTATTTTGTTCTAACGAAAATATACTTCGACGTTGAAAAAATATAATGGGGTCGAAAGTGACCGAAAGAACACAGTATACTGTGTTAATACCCGAATAGCAAACGCTCCTTGCTTATTTAGTATTCAAATAACGTCCCACAAAGTACATTTTTATTTTACACTGAACGAATCTAGTCGTTTATTTTAACGAACTACGGAAAAGAGCATGTAACTGTATCATTTACGAGGACTACGACAAAAATTGATAAGAAGATCGGTTTGTTCGAAAGGTAGAGTCTTCGAGAAGCATTTGTAGGAAGTTGCGTGATGCATGCGACGAAGTTGCAACGGACTATTTGTTACAAACTTCTACCAACTAGAGTAAGACGCTTAGTTCGAACGAAACTTGCGTGTAAGCTCCACAACGCGATAGTTAGTGTAACTCGCTCGATTAACACGTTGCGTCGTCTCCTTTTTAGAATATTGTTTAACAAAGCCGGGGAACCGTGAAGATGTTGCTACGCGAAAACACCAACCAACAAAATATTTAGAGTAATAGCATGCTATCTATCAGATTTTATAGCTCACGTGTATTTCTCGTACCTTTTCTACGCGTGTACTGTCGCTCATCGATATGTCACGTAAAATAAAAAAATAAAAACGAGAGAATTTATTTGCTAACACCTTGATTACACTAATGACAGTTTAGTTCCGAACTTCAGCCATGACTTTCCAAGCCTTTTTTTTCCCTTTTTTTCTTTAACGTGGAGGAAATCCGCAGGGACACCAGACCGCTTCTGCGGAAAAGCGGCGTGGTTGTGCTGAACTCCAACCGACTAAAACCTCCAGGATGACCATCCCGGCTGCGATCGAAAGAGGCCGATTAGAAAACCTAAC
>NT_178292.1:0-366 GCF_000188095.3 Bombus impatiens | reverse complement strand
ACCATATAACGTAATACGTTTTAACGTTATACCATATGACGTTATAAAATATAACGTAACACGTTATAACGTAACACGTTATAACGTTATACCATATAACGTAATACGTTCTAACGTTATACCATATGACGTTATACCAGATACGTAATACGTTATAACGTAATGCCATATAACGTAATACGTTATAACGTTATACCATATGACGTTATACCATGTAACGTCATACGCTATAACGTTATACCATATAACGTAATACGTTATAACGATATACCATATGACGTTATACCATATAGCGTTACACGTTATAGCGTTCTACTACATAACATAATACGTTATAACGTTATATCATATGACGTTATACCATAT
>NT_178291.1:0-600 GCF_000188095.3 Bombus impatiens | reverse complement strand
ACGTTATACCATATGATGTTATACCATATAACGTAATACGTTATAGCATTATACCATATAACGTTAATCCATATAACGTAATACGTTATAACGTATACCATTATCGTAATACGTTATAACGTTATACCACATAACGTAATTCGTTATAACGTAATACCATATAACGTAATACATTATCACGTTATACCATATAACGTTATACCATCTAACGTAATACGTTATAACGTAATACCATATGACGTTATAGCATAAAACGAAATACGTTATAAAGTAATACCATATAATAATGTACCGTATTATACCATATAACGTAATAAGTTATAACGTTGCACCACATAACGTAATACGTTATAACGTTATAGCATATGACGTTATACCATATAACATAATGCGTTGTAACGTTATACCATATGACGTTTACCATATAACGTAATAAGTTATAACGTTATACCATATGACGCTATACCATATAACGTAATACGTTATAACTTTATGCCATATGACGTTGTACCATATAACGTAATACGTTATAACGTAATACCATATAACGTTACACGTTATAACGTTATAACATATAACGTAATGCGTTATAACGTTATA
>NT_178290.1:0-250 GCF_000188095.3 Bombus impatiens | reverse complement strand
TACGTTATGACGTCGTCCCATATAACGTAAAACGTTATAACGTCATCTCATTTATCGTAATACGTTGTAACGTCATCCCATCTAATATAATACGATATAACGTCATCCCATATAACGTAGTACGTTATAACGTCATACCATATAACCTATTACGTTATAACGTCATACCATGTAACGTAATTCGTTGTAACATCATAACATAAAACGTAATACGTTATAACGTCGTCCCATATAATATAATACGTTATAA
>NT_178289.1:13783-23109 GCF_000188095.3 Bombus impatiens | reverse complement strand
AGTCGAGAAGCAGCGTGCGAGTCGAGAAGCAGCGTGCGAGCGGAGAAGCAGAGCTTGCGAGTGGCGTTACCGAGAGAATGTTGATTGCGTTTTGCGAGAGTCGAGTCGTATTCTAACCATCTAGTTGTGCTGCTTTCTGTACGTTTGGCGAGAATAGCTCAGGTTGAACAACAATCGCCTTTTCTTATCTTCCATTCCTTTGTAAACACACACATTATATCACGATATTACATACCATTTTTTAAATAAAATCGACTTACTCGCCATATTATTTGATTATTTTAGTAGTTTCGTCAAATCGAGTTAGTATCATTTAGAACAATATTAAAATATTTCATAGCGCAACGATAATATCTACACGATAAATTATATTATACTTTATATGTAGTTAAATTGGATAAAATCATTCATCGGTCACCACAAAGTAATTATGGTAAAGTAAAACCAGATTAAATATTTAACGAAGTCTCGTAACGTGCAACTACATTCATTACTCATCGACGAATGTGAACGCTACGTACATATGTACGTATATACATTGTATCTAACATTTACTAAATTATGTGAAACACTAGCCGAACGCCCCGCAGAACGCAGTGTTCTATATCGATCGGTTTACATACCTGATTTATTTCAAATAGGTAGACAACTTCTAAGAAGCTAAAAGATGCTGTATGTCAGAAACAAGAGATAGAATCAAAAAGATATTCGCACTTCAAAATTACTTCTCGAGAAAAAAGGATAGCTTTGTTAATTGAAGAAATTAACTTGGACGATTAAAACGAATTGGCCACGTTTTATGTGTTTCTTCTAAGGCGTGCCCGCGTAAGAACAGAGAAACGCATCTCTCTTTCCTTATAAGGTTTAACATTTCCGTGTAGAAGTTAGCAAAAAGGTATAGACAAATGCATGAATGAATTACACTCGTTCGTTCGCAAATATATTCTCCGAGCAGTTCATAACACTGTATGGACGACATGCTTTCGCTTCAGCACAATTCTTGCGGAGCAGTTCGTTCCAATGCATTCGTATGTAATTTTCAGCTTGTACGAAAAATCCAGTGGCCCTTTTTCTTTATCTTGCTTATGCATATATACATCTATATAAATATACATAGATGCGTATGTGCGCGCGTGCATGTTCATATACAAGAACATTTCAACCGTAATATGGAGTCTCAGGGCGCGTTTAAAGAAGTGAATTTTTGCATACTTTCATACGTTGTTCCGTATTCTTTCCGTTCGTTTGCAATATTCGCAGGTGATGTCATATACTGTATATCTATATATCGATACTACATACAGAAATACGTATCTTATACTCATGCATAGAATATGTGCCACTTACGATCACGGTTCCTTCTGTAGTGAAAATTATTTTCAAATTTATTAACGCTAGTAATAACTTTCTACTTTTCAAATGTGTATTAATCCAGTAGTTATCATTATTGTTCTTAAATTACAAATTTTTAAAACTCTCTTCGGACGTTCGCAATAATTTTCAAGAGAAAAAATTTTTCAGCTCAAGTGTCATGTCATTGACAAATAACAAAGTAGAACAACAATTTCATCAAGTTCGGTATAGGTTTTTGTCGCGAATTAAAACGTACACAGAACTTACTGTTGAGAATTCGTATCGTTTGCCATTGATATTCGCCGATATTGATATTCTCCCCGTAAGAATCATGAGAATTATTTCATTCTTATCTTATTGTTAAATAGGTTATAGGTTAGATTAAGAGGTTTATTTATCACATTGTATATGCATAACTTGTAATGAATGAAAATATGCGACCTACAGATTGCATCGCATGCGATCCGTTAGCATGTCCCTGTTAACATTTCTACGATATGATTACGATCTGTGATTACTATGACTAAAATACTTTCTTCGGAATAAAATTATAATTAAATACAATATAGAAATTGTTTCTATAGCGATGATAATATCAAGCCAACAACATGACGTGCAGACAATTGAAAAATCAAGGTTCGAGATCCGGATGGTGTTAACAATTCGCAATTTACAAAAAGACAACGTGGGTACTTACAAGTGTGTGGCAAAAAATTCTCTTGGTGACGTTGAGAGCAGTATTCGATTGTATGGTAAGTATGATTTAGAATTACATATCTATCTCCAATCAATTTTGTAAATAGCTATAGTTTCGTATACACATATTAAAATTTATATTTTAATTATATCATATTATTCTTTTATCACCATTTTTTAGATGTCGTTCTCTGCTCTTCTTTATGCTTGCTTTTACTTACCTTTTTCTCTTTCAACAATCGTTTTCAAATTTTTAACCTAACAAAAAATGCGCTAATGTACGAAAATGTCCCCTTTTGAAATTATAGCACTAGCCACGGTTCGATTGCTTATGGCATGACTTCTGTATTCCCTTTGACAGTAGTAATTTTACCTTCGATAAATCATGAAATGTAGCTGTGCATATACTACACATATATACAAGAGCAAATAAAATCTATAAAACAGAAGCTGTGTATTTCCAAGAAAGGTAAATAAATGCAAGAACAAATACCGAAACCGAAAACTAACGACACAATGACAACAACTATGGTCGTCGATCTGACGATAAATAACGAGATAAGATGAATAATCAGTTACATTCGAAAAGCCTAGTACTACACGGGTCCAGCTGAAAGAATCGTCAAGTATCAATTAGAATAGGGCTTATTCGATTGATAGTTGTAACGCTCAACACTGAACATTCATCTCCGGTCTGGCATTATTCCACGGCTAATACGAGCAGTCTAGACGGCTGGTTAACGAATCTTTCCGGAAAATCCGAGTGGAAATTGCTCTTGCCCGGCTGCATCTTGGATAAAAGACTGATCGCAGTGTGATAGAAGGCATTTCGCTCGAACGTGTATCGAACACGCTCGCGTTTACAAGCATCTTCACTTTGCCATGGAATCCTCCAGAGGATTTTCCCTCTAACAGCGTTCGGCTTCTTTCGGTCAATCCTCATTTTCTTACGTACGATCCTGGGGATCTTCGGTGCACTTCGGTTCAAGGATCTCGCACGGCCGTGTCCTTCATAAATCGTCGTGAGAGCCTCTCACGTTTTAGGAATCAATGTTGTTCCGTAATACAGGGATTCTACTACTTTTCGTAGCACACAGCATACTGCAGCGTGTAAGTTTTCCTTTCTCATGAGAACATCGCCGACGACTCACTGCCACCATTCTCAATGTGTAAACTTGTTATTCAATATGAGTAAAGCAATTTTAATTAGAGTAGAAAATTTTTAATTAGTCAAAGTTACTTTAAGAATTTCACTCAGCCAGAACTAAGGCATTTTCTTCTTGCCAGCCCTATATAAAATTTCGGTTCTCTCTGTAATTAATAAACTACAAAATTATTCTATGTATTCACGGTTAAACTTTATATCGGTCTTGTTTATAATTTTCTCATGAAAATTACTGATTTCTTGTTGTTCTCGCCGATGAAGCGAATGTCTTTAACAACAAATCAGTGAACTTTTATTATTGTATACAGAATATTTGATCGAAATATTACAAACAAATTCAATATCTAATTTCTTCAGTTATCGATCACGTTAAAGTAAAAGAAATTTTCTGCACGCTACTTACGTGCATCGAATATTAATCTATCAAATAATAATAAATCTATCAAATAATAATAAATAGATAATAAATCTATCAAAACCTCGTTATTAACTAGTATTAGCAGAAAACATAAATTTATCATTCGAGGAAAGATAAACTTTATTCCATCTATTCTATTTATTCTATCTAAACAAATTTTCGCTGCCTAAATTATCTGAAAAAGAAAATATAGCAGAACTGTTCATTATAAAAATTGTAGGTTCTTACGCTTGATAGAATTTGGAAGAAGGTAACACTATTTCTCTCTCTCAACATTATTTTATAAAAAGTAGTAAATGTGGAATGACCTTTCTCTCATTTATTACAGAAATTTCAAGACCTACGAAAGTTCAAACAGCGGCTCGGCCATCTGTTTACGATGAAGAGGATGAAACCGTGTATGGTTCAGCAGAAATTGAGAAAATCGAAAACAAGCTTCTATCTGTGGATAACATGATCAATGGATACGTAGAATATCCATCGGTTGCAACTTCAATGCCGACTGTAAGGATCGGTAAGAAGAGGCAAACGATCGGCGCGAATTCCAACGCGGATCATCGCCGACGAGGCTCTGATCTCCTTATCGTCCTAATGCTCATTATCGGTCATCAGAAATGTCAGTGAACGAACAGTCTGGTAAAGGTTTGGAGAACCTGTTGCTATTATACATACATCCAGATCGTAACAATTCGTAAGAAAGGATTGATGTACGGCGTGTTTTATACATCGGTTAATTCTGTACAGATCCAGCCTGTATTCACATTCTTCGGAGACTTATTCATTTAAATCAAAAGATTTAGATCAAAAAGAAAGTACACATGCTGTAACGAATAAGAACCAGAAACTAAGAAATTAAGAAATTGTCAACGAGAATTTTTTTTTTTTGAAAAATGAGACGAATTTATATTAAAATTGTCTCCTCAAAAGCAATCTCCTATAAAGGAAAGGAGATATTAGTACTAATAGCGCAAGCTTTATTTATCGAATGATTAATCGTTTCGATGTTATGACTCAAATTATAATAAAATATACATATTTTTTAATTAAAAAATACATTGTACGGATACGGTATGTCGCTTGAAATTTCCATCACGAGGTGTATATAATATCTCCTTTTGAAGTAAAAATGTTTGATAGGAAATGGTAGACAATTTAGTAACCAACTAAATAGTAAACAAATGTTTGCAAACATCTTTTATAATTATTTTTAAGAGCAAGATAATAGTTTTATTGCGGTGTTATAAAATCCTGAAGAATATATCAACAAAAACCATGTAACTAATTAAGGTTGTAACTGATGCTTGACAAATTATTTCTGAAATATGCTCATAATTGAACTATATTTTCATATTTTTTTAATCAATAGTCCTTCAATTCCTTTAATCAATATATACTTCTACGTAAGTAAACTTTAGAGTAAAAGGATGCGTTCCGTATCCTAAAATTGAAAGGGTCACATTTTTTTTTTTGTTTCTTTTCTTTGAAGTTAAATATTCTATTCATACTCATTCAATGTTCATACTAATTCATTCAACTCAAACAAGCAAGCGTAATTATCCTGAAGTACTGCGCAATGGGACATTGTCCTAAGACCCACGCTTTAATATTCGCCGATTTTCGAAATCTGTTAAAATTTACATTTTAAGTAAAAAATCTAAAAAATTTTTAATTTCTAAACATACATCTACAAAAGAAGATTCGTGAAGCCAAGAAAAGATATTTTCTGCTATAAAATGATATGTATATCATTTTACTTATACGTGACTAGTAATGGATAAAAGGTTTACAGGACTCGTATTTTTATGTGACTGGCATAATGTGTTCTATCCTATAAATATGACCTTGCCTTTTATTCTGTAAGATTGTTATCACTCCAACATTCCTTAACACGAAGAGAGAATGAGATTGAACTAACTAGCCTCCCCCCTTTATTGTGGCAAAGGTAGACAATCTAACTTGAGCATATATACATATAAATATAATTCATATATGTATGTATGTATGTATGTATTACATAGGTACGTAATAGAGAAAATGAGAAATGTGATTTGCGAGCATATAGCGAAATGAGATATTAAAGCTTCACTTCGAATTAAAAATAAATGGATGAAATATGTATATTATCAAAATTATTCCTGTTGTATGCGAATATGTTGTTTGTATCGATCTAACATGCTTGATTATTCATATCAATATGTATTTTGTTTCGTTTACTCGCTGAGAGAAAAAATGTGGCACTTTTAGTCCTCTATAAGGTCTACTACAGGTAGTGCTATACATAAGTACACGATACGATTGCAGCGCGAATGTTCAATAAAACTATTGGATGTATGTAAGTTGCAACCTCTTTTCCTACCTAGACGCACGATTTCACAAAAGAATATCTAGAACATTTTTATAGACTTCGATACGATTTAATAGACGAAAATTTCTTTCCTAGAAATTCCTGTTCTTTTGACAAATTAATACACGAAAGACGTAAAAGACTTTTTAGAGTTGTTGAAACTGATCCAACTTAAATTCGATACATCTAATGAAAATTTTGCACTTTTAACAAATTTAGTTATAACTAATTGAAAGATTCATTTTGATCGCGTCATAACGCTCTCCGTTATCAATCCTTGTTATTCTACGCTCTGATTAAAGTCAACATCAAATATAAATGGCTAATGGGAAAATTTTCAGTAATCCGATCCTATACGTTAACTTTGAAAGATGATTGAAAAAATATGAAACGACGATGCGAGAATAAGAAACTCAAGGAGGAACAATACCAAGAAGAGCAGAAAAAGGTAAAAAATACAATCCTGGCAACATATAAACATGGCCATACGCATATGAGACATATACGTTATATTCGCGAATCATACAGCCACGTGTGTATTTACTTTTCAGTTTTAACGGCAATAAATTTGCGTGACGTACATGTACATATTTTTGTACACGTATCTATGTACCATATACACTTGCATAAGTACTACTTATTAAGTATTACTAAGTATATACTTGCATATGTACATGCGTGTGCATACTGACATATAAGAGTAACTGAGATATCTCTATACAGTTACCCATTACTATTCTTAGACACACTCCATCATAGTTTTCCTCTGCAGCATCATCGCGACGGAATATCATTCTCTCGTGAGGTCGTATTAGCGAGTTACTTAGCGTCTTTACGCTCGGTGGATATTCCACATTTTAACAAAGAGTTAGTTTAGTTATACTTCTACCATAGCCAAGCAAGTCGAATACGATTTGGACTTTGGAAGAAAGCGCATCTGTTATCCCGTTGACCGCGGATTCGTTATTGAACCTAGGATCATTGTCATTAGCTTCTCGAGTATTTAATTACCACGGTTACTTGTCAAATTCTGTAATAATCGTATTTGCACTAGTCAATGTCTTCTCTATTGCATAACGACAATGTGTAATCCAAATGAAGATTCGTTTCACGCCCCTAACCCTAATTCTAATGTAAACCCGACATATATATATAATCGTTCGTATGCGTTTGTATTCGTTATCAGCGATCGGATAGATAACCTGATCGAAACTTAACACTAACTTTTTGTTAGATAAGTGAGGGATAAGTGAATTTATAATTCAACTAAAAATGAATAAAATTGCTTGTGGTAAACAAGAACGATTCTTCTACTTTGTGAAATGACATCAGTTATTTATTCATCTATTATTTCTATAATTAATTAATTTTTTATTATTTTATATAAATATCCCTGATACCCTCGCGGCTACAAAAGGGAGAACCATCCCAGACGCAAAACCAATATATTAATAATATTCATTTTTAATTAAATTACAACAGACAATTCTCGCAGCCTGGCATATGTAGCTGCACGAAGCTTTAACTATGCCGAATCCTCGTTCACTATGTACTATGAACAGAATATAGGCAGTCGACAAGCAATGCTAACATGTACGCTGTTACGGACACGCAACTGTAGGTAGAGTTCACCGTAGTCATATCGATAATCTTTTGCAAATATTTCGGGAACGATGGACAACCGACAGTTAGTTGCCGACCACAAGTTGCTCAAAGTGTTGACTTCCTCAATATATCCAAAAATCATCGAAATCAGAATTAAGACCTAGTTTTTCTACAGTTTCATCAAATGTTATTCTGTGTTAAAGAGTGTCCAAATATTAATAAGAGCAACTGTATGTAAATAGACCTTGCAATAGACCTTTTTATGTGTCGAGCAACGATCTTGGCCAAGTGGAATATTTTATCTTTAACAAACGGATTCCTCCGATCGGCCCAAGATTTTAAGCAGCGCATATACGCTCTATATACACTCGCTTTCAGACAATCAGATCGAACCTTGATTAGATACGTGCGATCTTTTGGTTTACCTACGTTAATTTAAGGTTGTTATATCTTTGCTTCGAAATATATACATATATTTCTTTAGAATATGCACATTCGATAATGATATTAATTTAGGTAGCATGGCATTTAGGTAAATGGTTTCGTGTAGATAAATGTTATATTGGGTAGGGCAAAACAAAGAGCGATTTTGAAAAGCGCGGGAATCGTGAGGTTCAGATGGAAGGAAGTGGGGATGGGCCATGTTTCATGCCCATTAGCGTTTAATAGTAATAGAGCGGTCGACTCTTCAGTACCGCCTACGCTGTATGGTAAAAGTGTTTTATCTAAACGGTAGTTCTTACGAGCAGGCGTACCGTGCTTTGCGGAACTGTTTTAACATTGATCGGAATTAACCGCTGCTGTCTGCCTGTGCGATTAAGAAGTGGATTGAGAACTTTAAAGAGACTTCGTCCACGACAAGAAGTGGTTCAAATCCCACTGACAATGCTGCGGAATGTAATGAGTAACTTTAAGGCCTGGCTGGTAGAAGTATGTACGCCTGAAAGGACGTTAGCTTACTGCAGTTATTTTTAAAAATTAATTTCTTTCCCATTCTCATACTTACTTTTCTTTAAAGCTTTTTTATGTAGTTTAAGGTGGTGCAAATAAAATTTGGAAAAATTGATTTTTAGAGATTTTTTGCCCCATCTTGTACATTTGTCCTCGCCTCTGATAAAACTTTTGCGTAACTAATTGATTTTTCCATCAATTCATACAACAATCTCTTTTTCTTATCTTAATTTTTCGAATTAAAGTCGAGCTGTTTTGTCGGTAGCAAAGTCTTTATTTAAACATATATTTATACGTACTTATTAACTGCGAATCAGTAGAACCGCTTCACTGTTCAATTTTTCTGCAAACTTTCATATCGAAAAAATGAATGATAAGGTATGCATATACAGGTTAAAATGAAAATTTTCATTTGCGTTTCCGCGATTTGTTTGGAAAAAAAATTTTCTTAATTTTTTTACATAAATATTGTAGAAACTCATTGGTTAGTGATCTCTACAATGTTATTTATCATAATTTAAACGGGAAACAATGGATATTTAACGTGAACTTAATGCAGTAATGCGATATAACTAAGACAACTTAAATTGATGATTAACAACTCATAACAACTCGGCAACTTATAACTTACAACTTATAACGACTTGACAACTCACGAGTAACGATTTGTCCACAACTATTCGAAGCTACCTTGCTACTTACTGGCAACTCCCTCGCTACTATAACCCTCAATTCCAATTCTCAACACCAATTCTTTTTTTTTCTTGTGTGGAAGAAACCTTCATAGGCACCCC
>NT_178289.1:2732-12834 GCF_000188095.3 Bombus impatiens | reverse complement strand
TATCGGCCAGCGCCTAATGTTTTTACCTGCCGGAGGACGAGGTAAACCAAACTTGCCTTGTCAAGGCGCGTCAATGGCCTCTGCCCCGTTTTCGCCTACCGATCCTCTCTGAATGGGAGCCTCGCTCTCTTTTCCACTCCGCAGCCTCCTACTAAAGGATCACCTGCTCACAAGTGTTGTTGCCTTTAGTAACGGGTTCTTTCCTTAGCGCAAATTTATCGCCATACAGTACCCGGGCACTTCTAGGGCCATAGGGGTGGGGTTACGCCCAACCAGCGCACAAGGCACTCAGTACCTTGCTGCCTGGATTAGTTAAGCCTGCAGGGGCTGTCGCTCGTTACAGGCGGAACGGGGCGATTCTAAGCCCTACCGCCTCACCAGGACGGCTCCGGAGCAGGTGTCCGGAGCAGGTGGGACGCTGCTCACCCGCCGAAGGCCATTCGGGGCGAGCCATTACCCCTTAAATCGGCCCTCTTGCCAGCATCTTGGCCATCAACCACTGCCACGAGTCCAAACCTATAATTGGCCGAGCAGAGGGGTCGCTACTCCCTCCGGGCTTACACTCGACCGCCCGTGGTACCATCCTAAGTCATTGGTGGGACTATCGCGTGGATGTACTGCCACGTCACTGCCGGCCGGCGACCTGCTAACCGTACTCGACAGATCGAGTGGAACTCACGTAAGCGGGGCCCTCAAGGTACAAAGTACCCGAGAACTTATCCCGACGGTCCCATCCTTGGCATCAGGATCGTGGGTACGTTACTACCCAAGGCCACGTAGAGAGAGTGTAACCGAGCCTCTCGCTTACACTCCCGGCGACCTTCCCTGCGGTGTACATAGAAGACTCACCTAAGCGGGACGCTTGTCCCGACAGTCTGCCCTGGCTGCGGGAACGTGGGTTTACCAGCTCCCATAGACTTACATAAGCAAGTCCTCCCTGGGGAGCGTCGTTCGCGAACAGTTTCAAGAGTCAAGGTCGTCGCAGATCGGCGATCTTCGGACGATCTCGCGAAAAGCTGCCCCCCAGTACGAAAAAGTCTGGCCGCCAACACCCTGGTCGCGCTGAGTGCACTCGTTCCCGTCATATCACGAAAGTTAAGCAGTGCCGGGCACGCATAGTTCTTGATGTGATCTCAACTTAAGAAAAGGGACACTTCTTTTGATGTATATGTGAAACGGGAACATGTATCAACCAGGATGATGACCTTCATTGTTAGATTGAAGTTTAGATTTAAAAATTTGTATTTCAAAATGTGGTAAGAAGAGGATAAAACAAAGTGCAATTTTCAGAAGAACATGTTTATTTTATCAGCGAATAGAATTGTTAGTAATACTGAAAATTACGTTTATTTTTACTGAAATTATTGAAATTGATACTAAGATCAGTGAAATTATTATTTTTCTAAAAATATTCAAGCCTTGAACTTTTTTTTCATGGGGAGAACCTCATGAACACTGTCGGGATATTGTCAAACTTACCGACTAAAACCCCACGATAGTGTCACACGCTCAAGAAGACCACCGCTTAGAAACCACAGTATAAAAACCCTCCAAAATAAGCGCTCGAATCAGTCTGTTAAAATGTTTTGACGTAGTCTCTTGTAATACTTTGAATCATTCTGTAACAATTTGAACCGTTACTCTGTTAGATCTGCATAATAAACTCTATTATCATATATAAAGGTCAATTTCTTCACTTTGGCCTACTTGACGCCTAATAGAGGTGTACCGGGACCTCTTTCGAAATTCAAGCTTTGAAATGCTCCGCATAATCTGAGTATTGGATACAGGAAATATCCGGGTAAATTTAATCAAAAATGTTTTCGCAGAAGGAAGTCAATTTCAAACAGTAAGTTAACTTGAGAGAATTAAATTATAAAGTTCTGGTAGAATAACATACTTTTGCATAAAAATAATAAAAAAATGAGTACGTCGAAACATTTTACAAAAAAAAAAAAAACAAAGCATGAAGTGTTATAAAAAGTGAATGGAAAGTGAAGTGAAGTGAGTTTTATAACATATTTTAAATGCCGTGTGGCGTTAGCGAAGCGCGTTGGCGGCTCAGCGCCACGGGGCCGCCAAGCAGTCCGGTAGGGGAACCGGGCTGCCTGGCACGGGCGGCTCCAGCGGCGAGGCGCGGTGTGACAATGGCCACATACCCGCTCCATCAGCGGTGGTATTAGGCGCGCGGGGGAGGCCCCGTTGCGACGCTCACACCGGTTCCCAGGCCTCCCTCGATCGCAGCCGGGACGGTCATCGTGGAGGTTTTAGTCGGTTGGAGTCCGATACTACCACGCCGCTTTCCCCAGAAGCGGCCTGGCTTCCGTGCGGATTTCCTCCGCGTAAATATATAAAAAAAAAGAAAAAAGGTACGAAAAAGTCTATATAAGAATGTCGCGAATTTCGTAAATAGCCATTAGTTATTTCATTATAAGGTATAAGTACATAAGACTACTGGGTACAGTTAACATTCAACAGATACATGAAAAAAGGGGAGGAGAACAAAAAGTTCAACAGACGCGCATTGTGAATAGTAACAGCATTTATGTACAATTCAAATGACAGATAAAAATATAGTGGAAGTGGATTGGATTAGAGGGCTCTGGGAAGGTCGCGTATGTAGCCACTTCACGCGGTAAGAACTGCCAGCTGATATTTGTTTTCAGAAATTAATCTGTAGAAAACGATGCCGAGATAAAAACAGCGAACGTCGTAAAATGTATACGTACCAGTTTTAATGGTATAAATACGTATACGTAAATGGTATACGTATACGTATAAATATATGTTTAAATAAAGACTTTGCTACCGACAAAACAGCTCGACTTTAATTATGTGATAAACATATCTAGGCTAAGTCTATTGTACGCACTTTACGCACAAAGACGTACTTTTTTATATTTAAGGGGAAAAATATAAAGCTCCGTTTTCTAATCCATTTCTTTATTAAATAGGATAATCCATTTAACAGAAGGTCTAAAGTTCTACTCCATAAAACATTCCTACATACATCTTGATTTTACCATATTGCATTAAGATTCACAATCGTCCTGATGAGGTCATCGGTTCTTACATTCCTTTGTATAAATGGTAATAACCTAATAGTAGTAATAATGTAAATACAAAACGTTAATCGCATATCTCACAACATATGTCTTCAATTACTCTGATACTTGCAAGATAGGAGTAACACACTGGTTTTTTCGCCATTGTACATTGATATAATGATGTGATCGGGCGTGAAGTTCATTAAAATCGGTATGTTACAGCATCCAAGTAATGACTTTTTTTTTATTAACGTGGAGGAAATCCGCACGGACACCAGGTCGCTTCTGGGGAAAAGCGGCGTGGTAGTGCCGGACTCCAACCAACTAAAACCTCCACAATAGCCGTCCCAACTGCGATTGAGAGGGGCCCGGGAACCGGATTTAAGTAATGACTAACAGTGAGTCAATCCCGCCGTGCCGTGTGGTATTACAGTGATTTCCGGAATCTGCAAACAGTATTTCTATGACTATTGAAGTTAATCATTACCAGTAAAAATAATAACGTTCACATAATATTGACATATGTTCTTAATTGAGAAAGG
This sequence comes from Bombus impatiens, assembly GCF_000188095.3. NCBI lineage: Eukaryota > Metazoa > Arthropoda > Insecta > Hymenoptera > Apidae > Bombus > Bombus impatiens. Next base: position 9,245 of record NT_178289.1, on the reverse strand, counting down.
AGAAATTCTATCATCCTATAATCATCTATCATCCTATAATAACAAAATGGTTACTTCCACATATTATAGAAAGAAATATAAAAATTGTATGCATAGAAAGAAATAAAAGAAAATATCAAATAGGTAAAATAAAGGAACATAAGTAAATAGAAAAACAATAAAATAGGAAAGAAGGTAATCCAATAATCAACTGTATAAAAAGGGTTATCTAGCTCTATAGTTGTTATACAAATTATATGAATTAATATAACGACGGAGTAAATAATATTTTTTTATACAGATCTTATATTAGGAACGAAATAAAATGAGTGCAAATGCGGGAACGTCGGAACGAAATTGGCATAAAGGAAATTAAAGATGTGGGTTAAAATGTGTGTCGATAATCTTACTAAGAGACGTTACAGTGTGTATGTTCTTGTGGACAGGTATTTTATGTATACGTACCTCGACCGTTTCCGGTGTTCCTAACGCGTAGATCACTGCTTCGGCAATGTCTCCAACTTTTAATATAAAATTATTGCTCACGACATCTTGGACACCTTTTATCATATCTGTCATCACAGCTCCGGGGCTGATGTTCTATTAAAATATACAGATAAAACCCTGTGAGTATTATTTATTCTTATAGTATGTGCATGCGTATATCTGATTATTCAGAATTACATTAACAAAAAATCATAGACAATTTTGTTGAACCAATTTTAATTATAGAAATGGCAACGATATCTATTAACACCATCTGTTAGATTTAGGTTTTAAATGTTCCCACACCTTCGAAAATTTTCATTTTCTTGTCTGTACGTATGGACTAACGATGGCACTAAATAATACTAATATATAATTTAAATAATACTGGCATTAAATAATACTAATATACTATACATATGTAAATAATGAGTTGTTACCGTGATTTTGACGTTCAGCTTGGACGCGATTATTTCATGACGAAGTTCTATCCCTAGAGCTCTTAGACCGTATTTACTAGGACCGTACATGCCGATCGGTATGGCTATACCTTCAAGATGTAATCCGGCAATGCTATAAATATGCTTCATATTAAGAAATGTAATAATTTAATCAAACTGTCTGTGAAAAATTAGTATAATGGAAGACAGTATAGTTTAATTTCTACGAAATCACGGAATTTAATGAACCTTTCTGAAGTTTTTCGTAATAAAGTACAAACTACGAAAAGATAAGCACAGACATTTTGCTTATTTTCATATTTTTTTTTATCTCTTTCTTGCATATATGTCTTGCATATATCGGTAGAAATTCGATCGATTGGGGAGATTGTGGAATATAAAAATCTAGAGATACACAGTGATATTGACATATTGCTGAATTTATTCTATATATAAAATCTTAGTTTGGTAAATCAATCTACTAGGCTGTCCCAAAAGTTTGTTTCGTTTTATAAAGTAGTAATAAATATAAAACATTTCTTGTTTTATATTATTTTATCGAATTATATATCATGCATTCTGTTCCATTGGAACATATGAACAACACATGAAAATAATATTAATTCCTTATAAAACGAAAGAAACTTTTGGTACAACCTAATATATCTGGATGAAATGCAAATATTCTTTATTTTTCCCGGCCTTATATTGTATTGAAGACAAACTTGTTTCCGTTTACTTCGTAGCTGATATGTCTATTATAACTTTTTTAATAATTCTAATAATATGCTAGGAGAAGTGTTTCATGAATTCAACTCAAGTTTGCTCTAGAATGAAATAAATATCATTTGAAAAATGATAGTCTTTATATTATTTAATTATTTCAGAAATAACATATAATTCAATAAATACGTAAAATGTGCATATAAAAATATATTGGGCAAAAAATTAAATTCAAACGAATTGAGTTTATTTGGTAGTGTTCAATATAAAAGTTTCATTTTTGTTTTCTCCGTTTGTAAATAGAAGATGAAAACTACTTGCTTAGATTAACAAAAAACAATTAAGATTTGAGAGGACAAATGGAACGATAGATTCTTTGGCATTTTCCACAGATATATTTATCCGACGCTGCCATCAGTAAATTACGGTGGAAATATATTCTTATGTAATACATGAAGTTACCTGGAGATATTAATTATATGGCTGCAAGCGTTGCATTTTTTCATAGATTTTACTGCTTCTCGTGCAAAAATTGCTGGTGCTATCAAGTTGGTATCAATGACTCTACGGTATTCTTCGGTTTTTGAGTCTGTAACAGAATATTTACGATTAGTTATTACAAACAGAAATGTATCTATGAGTATTATTATATAGCCAAGCTATTATTAGTAAGAGTAATTAAATATAACAGTTGGGCATGTAAGAATCAACGTTTAGATAAAAAAACTTCAATTTCGCGAGTAAAACTGTATTATTTATGTAATATTTAACATTTGTAACATTCACATTTAAAAATAATGACTAGAAAAGCATTATTATTTTGAAATAGTAGATATTGTAGGGAAGGAAACATCTGGAAACAAAATTTGAATTTTACTTGAAAAGATCAGTCGAAAATAGCGAACACAACTTTTTTGTATCAGATTTGATTTTCCTAAAAATTCTTCGAATATTCCTTAAACACGTGTAACAACCTTTTTATCTGATGAATTTAGAAAATTTGGAGCAAGAAAATCTCGATCAGAACATAACTAATGTACAGCGAAGTTTTGATATTGCAAAATATTTTTAACATAGCATAGGTACTAATCGTCAGTAATATATCAGTGATAATTAATAGATAGCGATTTTTCAGAATAAATACCACTCAGAGATTGCAACAAATGAAAATCACATAGCTTGCAAAATAAAAGGATCCTATTTGTTTTGTTCGTATGGTTGAATTTCTGGTCTAACAAAACAAAAGTTGTAATACTTATGTTTTAATGCAAATGTATATAAATACTCCTTCCGCGTACTATGGTACGCTTTCAACAGTAAACCGATAACATGAAGATTAATTTAATCAAGCTCGATAATTCAAAGGAATGATTGTAATCACTCGAGCGGTTATACTGATAACGAAATTGAAATTTTATTGAAATTTTCCATACAACTGACTTCTCCGCTAATACTGAAGAAACCTGGGACATTAACTCCAAATCAACACTACTTGTCCAACGAAAGCTTTCCTACTACAGATAGTAGATAAACGAATCTAAATTATTCTAACCATTTTACATCTGTAGCATAATAATATAACCTATGATTACTGGCAATACTTAAAAAGAAAGAAGAATAGAGAAAAAAGGAAAATTCAAATCGAAGCATATTCGTAAAATACCATATATCGATATGAATAGATATTTTTACCGAGAATAGGTGTGGAACTAAGAACTCCAGCATTATTCACTAGAATATCAAGCGACCAAACTTTTCGTCGATCCATTTGAAAACCTTAAGAATATCTTCTTCGTTCGTTACATCGCACTCGATCGGAAAAAATTTATCCTTTCCAATTTCTGCTGTAGCATCCTGAAGTTTGTCTATTCTTCTTCCCAAACCAACTATTTTAATGCCATGGGTAGCCAGAGCTTTCGATATCGCGAGACCGATTCCTCCGCTCGAACCGCTCACAAGTGCTACTTTTCCAATCCAGCGATTCATCATTCGTATTGCGATTCATCGTTCGTATTGCCGTGCTACAAAGTCACTACGCGTGGAAGTATTCCGTTGTAGTTTAAAGAGAGATTTCGGGCTCTTGCCCCTACCAATCGCGGCCACTTGTGGCGTCTCATAGCAACTAACTACCTAACATGCAATCTACAGAGTGCTCAGTTTCAACGCAACGAGTTAAATATCTCAAAACATAAGGTAAAAAATACACAAAGGTGTAATACGAAAAATACGGAAAGTTATAGAGCAGCTGATGTTGCGATTCTGTTAATGATCGCGATTATATTTTTTTTTTATGAAGTATATTGATATAGGAATTATAGTTATAACTATAGCTATACGTCCGCTCCCCTCATCCCTCCTCCAGAGTTGAATTAGTCAGTGCAAACACTCGAATTACATTACGTAAAGATACGTAATAAATACCTATAGCGACTAGAGTTAACGAGTGTAATTTCTAGTCTAGCAAAAAAGTAACAATATAAAAAATAGCTCTCTATTCTATACCATCTCGAAAAGCTATTCTAGTCAAGTGATCGTTACATGTATTTGCTTTAAATAGCTGACTCATGTTTAACGTAGCTATTACATGTACTATACCCATAAAATAGCGATGACCCACTCATGATGAGTTGGCCGTTACGATTTCTTCTAAAAATTTTTCTGCTGTGAGCGCGTTTGTTATATGTTATAACTGAGGAGAATGACGAGTACATGTTGTTGTTACTTTATAATAAAAGATTTACTTGAAATCTTGGATAATGGATCGAACGTATAACTCCATCATAGTATTCAATTAAGATCGCAATATTTTCCAATGTGGTAATTCTTCAATTAATGACATAACATTCATAACTACCAGCGAAGGGTAGGTAAGATAAGGAGATTAAATATTGTAGAATTACCACTTTGTTATTTTGTTAGTGATGACCGCAGATTTGTACGTATTTATGAAAATTTTCAAGATGTAAAAACACACTTTTCGAGATGTAAAAACACACTTTATCTAATACTACAAACCGCTTATCTTGTTACATACAAATTCTGCCGATTACTTAGATACACGCAATTTCAGCAATACTACTTGATTAGCTTTATCAATTTTGCTGATAGATATATCACCGTTGCAGCGCCACAATGACGCAAATGCGAAACGCTATTTCAGGATCCAAAAGAAAATTTCATTTAGTAAAGCTTGTAATTAGGTAACAATGTATATGTTATATGATATTAAGATAAACAATATTTTTTGCCTTCTCTAGTTACTCTTAAGTATGTCTGTGTAATTAACATTCTTATCGTTACTCTTACGAAGTACGATAGCCAACAACGAAACTGAACGAGATTGATCCATAAGCTGCGATACGAAAGGTACACAGAACTCACTGGGCATTATTTTAAACATGAGATCGTGTCGCTTGTCACACAGTTTTCTTAAGTCTATGTTACGATCCTTTTACCTTGCACTAGTGTTATTATACACTACTTTATACCTTATACTTTGTACTTTACTACAGTAGCCATACTGTATGTTTCATACATAATTCGATCTTATAATTCTAGCTTAAGGCCGTGAGTATACATAAGACCGATAAGCGATAAGTCGTTCGATAGGCAATAAGCGGTAAAGAGGCAAATCGAGCACGGCTGAGCAGCAGAAAATAATTCAAACCTATATCATTGACTAAGCCTGTCTGTCTGTAGATTTATTGTATGTAAGGAATAAATCATACAGCAGTTAAGCGACGAGTGTCTATTCGCTTAGCGATTCCACGATCTATAACTTTAATTTATTTCATGACACACAAACATCTTTTGCTGCTTGTCGCTTTTTACTCATCACGGTCATAAAACGCTATTCAGTTTTAAGTGCCCAACAACGAATAATTCCATAAAAACATAATTAAAATTATGAAACTGTTATACTGAAAATATGAGATATGTCTGAGACAGAAAACCTGTTTATCTCAGAATTTGCAAATTTGCAGTTAGGTCGGTATTGCCTTGGAACGAGGATATCTACATATATTGTAGATGGTACATCACACCCGACAAGAATGATTAATTAAATCTTATTTTTCTTCTACGATTTATCCCAGTTTCATTTGGAACAGAGTTATATTTCAACTAGTTACGAGAATTACACTGCAAAGTTGGATTGATCTGAAATTTCATGAAACTTCATGCTGAATGGCTACTCTTCGTTAATTTATTTCATTGATCTATGCACTTACTACAAATAGAAAACATAACAAGGACCAGAAAATAATTATCAGTATAAAAAATATACATATATTAAACGCGTTGCAATGCATGTTCACTACATGCGTTACGATTGAAAATTATGTTTTATATATTTCTCATATTAACTTCTATAGCGACATTTAGCTTGACGTAGATAATAATTATGCCTATGTAAGCTGTTAGATATTATTCGTTTTGGACATTATATAAAATGTGATACATATATGATTAATATGTACTTGTGGTGATCTATTCTGATGGCGATTTTTATCTATATATATGTCGGAGATGAAAGAACACCGGAGCCTTTGGAATTTTGGATAATCCAGCAACATTGTAATCTATAGTCTACTATAGGTGTAATGAAACAATTGTAGTTATTCAATCCGATTGTAATTGTTCGAGAGTTATGATAATGAGCTTGGGCTCGAGGCGACAGCCAGTCGCCGAAAAGGAGCTTGGGCGCGAGGCGACAGCCAGTCGCCGAACGTAGCCGCGGTCACGGGATGAACGCCTTGTCTAGCAAAGGCATGGAATAATTCTATAGCTCCCTTTAAAAAGGAAATAGTTGTAACACCCGACAGTAAATATTCCAACGGTCTCTGTCCCGTAGCTCGCCACACGCAGACCCTATTCTTCGAGTCAG
>NT_178289.1:0-1753 GCF_000188095.3 Bombus impatiens | reverse complement strand
TCCCACTAGCAACTTTCCCTCGAGGGCGGCTAGCATCTTTTTCTAACCACCGATATGGAGATTGACCAACTAGCAGCAACGCCAATTTCCCTTACTTTCTGAACGAAGGCTTTTCTCGACGAATCCGATGATCTCGTGTCCTTAGACAGACCCCATTATAGTTTTCCTCTGTGGCATCATCGGGGCGGGAAAGGCATTCTCGCTCGCGATCTCATTGATGAAAGGCCTTTACGACCAATGAATATTACGCGTCCGACTTAGATTTTGTGAGTACGTTCAACTATCATCCCGTCGACCGTGGATTCGTTATTGAACCTAGGATCATTGTCATTAGTTTCTCGAGTACCTAACTACCACGGTTACTTGTCCGGTTCTATAATAATCGTATTTGCACTAGTCAATGTCTTCTCTATTGCATAACGACAACGTGTAACCCAAACGAAGATTCGTTTCACGCCCCTAACCCTAATTCTAAACGCGACATATAAAAAAGTATCCTACACTCAGAGCTAAAGAGACAACTAATCAAATACCCAGTCCTCCTAAATTCACTACTACTTCAAACTCCTATGCCCAAGCAGTACAAGGAAATCAAAATAATCCGAATAGCCACAGGGACCATTCTCAAAATAGTGTCCACAATTCACAAAACACAGACAACGTCTCTAGACTAGAAAAGCTAATAGAAAAACACTCTGAACAAATAAATAATTTGCTATCGCTATTGAGATTTATCATGAATAAATTAATACGCCGCGACGCAAAATAAAACCAAGACGCATAGCTCTTTGGAACGCCAACGGTCTAGCTTAACACAAATTTGAACTAGAACTTTCCTTTAAACAGCAGCAAATCGACGTAATGCTCGTATCTGAAACCCGCTTCACCGACAATAACTATCTGAAAATAAATGGTTATAACTTCTACCATACCCAACATCCCAGTGGAAAGGCCCACGGCGGCATCGGAATCATAATCGAATCCAGCATTCAGCACTACGAACTTCCATCATTCCAGAAATCTCCAAGCAACAAACGTAGCAATAGAAGACTGCCATGGTAGAATCACCATTTCAGCAGTATACTGCCCTCCCAGACACTCCATCGCCAAGGAAGACTTTGATAACTCCCTTGACACCCTGCGCAATAGATTCATAGCTGGAGGATACTATAACCCCAAACATACCCAATGGGGAAGCTGACTGGTCACAGCAAGAGGCAAAAATCTCCTAAACAGCATAATAACTAACAATCGCAACTACCTCACCACATACGAACCCGCACACTGGCCCACTAACACTAACAAAATACCTGACCTTCTTGACTTCTTCATAACTAAAAATATCTCGCCAAGACACGTCCAAATCAACTCCTCGGCTGATCTGTCTTCTGATCCTTTCCCCGTGATAGCAACAGTCAGTTCAACAATTATCGAGAATACACCTAATGGCTTTATTCATAACCAACTCACCAACTGGCAGCTCTTTAGAGAAGTCTTTAATCACTCAACTTCAGCCTTAATTTCCCTAAAAACTAATGAAGATATCGAAGCAGCCACGGAATACTTAAACATGAGCATAACAAACGCTATCCGCTCCTCCACACCTACTAAGGCTTCTATCAGCAAACGTGAATATCCCCATTACATATTTACGAAATAGCAGAAAAACGTAGACTAAGAAGAGTATCGCAGACCAAGAGAACACGGGATAACAAACGCAAACTAAACAACGCAACTAGAAAGCTAACCAAAA
>NT_178288.1:0-396 GCF_000188095.3 Bombus impatiens | reverse complement strand
TAAGCATCTGTTTCCTTCCATTTTTTGTGGTCTGGAGTTTCCTCCTTCTCCTTCCAATAATACAGTGAGCGTTAGAAAGCAGATTTTACAACAAAGCAGATTTTACAATTGGATCGAGTATTTTATTCCTGTATCTCCCAATAAACATATTGAATTCAAATAATGAAGAAAAGTCTCTCTTCTTCCGAGAATCATCATCACAGACATTCGAATGCAACGGCTCATTCCCTACTGCGGTGTTTTTCTCGATTTTCGGTGTGAGAGAAAAGGATTGCCAGTTTTGAATATGAAAATAGAAGCAATGTGCTACACTTGACCAAAACTAAATGCTAGAATTTACTTATATACTTTATATACTTTAGTTGAAATACGACCTCAAATGTTAGGAAATAACAT
>NT_178287.1:0-890 GCF_000188095.3 Bombus impatiens | reverse complement strand
GGAAATCCTCAGGAGTAGTCGCGTGCCAAGTCTTCTGTAGCATTTGATTGTGGTGACATAAGAAATCATTTGGTCGGAGTGATTTATACTACACTTTCCTTCATTGTATTCAGCAGCGGCTGCTGATTTCGATGTTGTGAACAAACGAAACGAGAGATCATTCTTGGGATTCCTTTGAAAACACGTATAACAGCCAACGTGCCATTCGTACGTTATCGTCTATTTGATGATGTCCTAATTATTGCCGACTCGATACATCAAGCTCTAAAAGTATTGCACACCGTACTAGATACCCTTGTAAAAGCCGGAGTCTCCTTTAACTTTTCAAAATGTTCTTTTCTAAAGGCATCGGTACTCTATTTGGAATATGTAATTAACGACGGAGAAGTTCGTCCCAATCCGGGTAAAATGCACGCCTTGAGTTCTTTACCTGCGTCAACGACCGTCACACAGCTCAGGCAGTTCATAGGTTTAGCCCTTTATTTCCGAAGATTCGTCCCTAAATTTTCACGGGTAATGAAACCCTTGTATGCGCTTACTTCCGATAATAAAGCATGACTTGGACAGATAGGCATGGAAAAATAAGGCAAAAGGAAATTTCCGCCCTGCCCGACGCCCCGGTGTTAATGGTATTTGACCCGAACTACCCGATAGAACTTCGTATCGACGCTAGTTCGGATGGATATGAGGTTATTTTAATGCACAGGATTGAAGGTAAAAATAGAATAATAGAATATTACAGTATAAGAAGTAGCCCTGCGGAATCTAGGTATCATTCTTACGAACTAGAAACGTTAGCAGTTGTGAACGCCGTCAAGCATTTCCGTCATCTCCGCGAACGACAATTTCTTGTCGTCTCCGATTGTAATCCTTTGAAGGCATCTAGTAGT
>NT_178286.1:0-455 GCF_000188095.3 Bombus impatiens | reverse complement strand
ATCATTAATTTATTTCTGTTAATTCAGTGTAAATTCAATTGAACCTCCCCCTATTGTCTTAACAGAAATAAGAGGATCGATTATTCCATGGCGTCGATTATCCAATCGTAACGGGTGCTTTCCCATTGACGTGCTTTCTCGCGATCGGGTCTCTCCGCGAATGGTCGAATAATCAGACGGTGTGTCTGAATCGCTTGATCGCATGGTACATCGCGAGTAATTCTCGATCGTGCGCGCTGTACATTCGTTGCGCGGGGGATAGCGATTTCGTCATGGAACCTAGGGGCTGCCAAGTATCGTTGACGCACTGTTGAAGTACCGCTCCTATGGCGTAATCGGAAGCGTCGACCGCGAGGCTAACGGACGCGCCTGGAATCGGATGCGCTAACATCGTCAGGCGCGTTTCATCGCGCGGAAGCTCCTTTCAGCTCGATCGGACCACTCAATAGACGTGT
>NT_178285.1:0-368 GCF_000188095.3 Bombus impatiens | reverse complement strand
ACGTAATAACGTATTACGTTATATGGGATGACGTTTTAACGTATTACTTTATATGACGTTATAACGTAATGCGTTATATGGGATGACGTTATAAAGTATTATGTTATATGGGATGACGATATAACGTATTGCGTTATTTGGTATGACGTTATAACGAATTCCGTTATATGGGATGACGTTATAACGTATTACGTTATATGGTATGACTTTATTACGAATTACGTTATTTGGTATGACGTTATAACGTATTACATTATATGGTATGACGTAATAGCGTATTACGTTATATGGTATGACGTTATTGCGTATCACGTTATTTGCTATGACGTTATATCGTATTGCGTTATTTGGTATGACGATATAACGAC
>NT_178284.1:0-13474 GCF_000188095.3 Bombus impatiens | reverse complement strand
AGGGAGTACCACGAATAATCTATACTGGATGAAGAAAAGGCGGCTCTAAATCAGAGTTTCATCAAATACTTAAAATAATAACTTAAAACAGTCTTGTTACATATAGACTTCTTCAGAACATGGTAATGGCAGTGAAATCTGAGCTGATGTAGGGTTTTCGTTGCAATCTAGCGCGGCTTACCTTGCACAACCACATAAATAAATTGGCGAAGGTGGGGAGTTATAGTACCTAATTAGACTTCTTCTGCTAGATGAGATAAAGGCAGGAGGCCTCGTGTCACGACGTCCGACGACGTTCCACGACGTCCCGCGACGTTCCTCAACGACCCACGACATTCCACGACATCTGACGGTGCCCCCGTAGGGGGTTATTAGTCCAGTCTAATTCATCAAACAATTTTGGATGATCTAGACTAGACTAAACTATTAAAGTAGTTTTTAGCTTGATATATCTCGGAATTATAAATATATGTTGTTTACCAATAGCAATCGAATCCTAATATTAAAATTAACGTTACACTTTCAGAATAGTACATCATGTATTATTATTTGGGAAACGATGGCAATTACTCGGTTCCATCACGGGGAGGTAACTACGCAGGGGTTCTATTTACGTAAAGAGTTTTTAAGCATCTAAAGCAGAAGATGTAAAATTATTTGATTGCAAAGAAGTAGCGTGTATGAAAATTTATTAATTAGAATAGGTATAGTATGTGGATCTACATAATCATATTTGAACATTGAACTTACCATCGAAGAAACCAAACCTCGTTACCATCGATTAAATCGCATTTGCTTTTTCAGTTCCGTGAATGCGATTTGATTCCTTGGCTTTGAGCGAGTACGAAGAATTACATTTCATCCATAGACGCTCTACAGTTACACTTTGTATTAGCACTGATTTTATATGAAATAGTTAAGTGAAAAATTAAATACTGTGTTTAAAATTAAAAGATAAAACTAAATGGAAACAAAATACCGCTTCAAAGACTCGAAAGATTTCGTTAATACTAAATAAAACAAAATAAATCATTAATTTAATCGCTATGAGTTGGTTTTATTGGTTTAAATTTATTTATTGGTTTAAATGAATAGTAGAATTGCTTCCGATTAATGGTGCAAATTAAGAGCATAATTATTTTAAATTAATGGGAGGCTTTTGTTATAAATTATTATTTTAACTGTTAAAAATTAATGGAGTAATTGTTTCAGATTAATAATATATTGTTATAAATTAATAGTTGAACTGTGAGGCATTAACAGATCAAACGTTGTAAGTTAATGGCTTAAATGTTGTAAATTATTAATTTAATTGTTACAAATTAATAATTAAATTATTAATAAGTGAGTAAAAGTTCTATTTTTATCTACACAATACGGCAGCTCAAAGAAAAATGAGCTCCCGCGCGAGTCGTAGTTCCTCATATACCTCGTACAAGTCGTAGAGAAGAAGATTCAGAGACGTAAACGATCTCGCGCGACGTTGTACAAGAGAATGTTGGATTGGATGGAAATCCATAAGAGCACATGGAAAACAGCTCTATGAAATTTACGAGTGCAACCGTTGCCTCCATAATTCATAAATGAAAAAGCGTATTATCAATGTTCATTAAAGGCTTGCACAGGCACCGTGATTGTCCCTACGGCGAGTATCCACAAGAAATACAACGAATTACGACACATGTTCGATATGACCTCCGTTTTATCGTAAACAGAGCCTAACGCTTCTCTTAAAATTTTATCGTATCGAGAATGCAGTGTTGTAGTTCTATTGCAATAGACACCGGCTATACACTAACCTCCTCATGTGTCCCCAGAGGTCAAAGTCGAGGGAATTTAAACGTGAGGATCGAGCAGACCAAAGCACAAGTCCCCTTCCACCGATCCATCAATCTCCAAAACAGTTAGACAAATGTTCCTACACTGCGTGGGTAGAATGTGATGTGATTAAAATTGATCGCATGTGATTAAAATTGTTGGTTACGTGTATTTGTTGCTCCAGTGTCACATTTATTAAATGTTATCTCATTAGTAAATAATATCCTCGCGGGGAAATTGGAATTGCGTTGGATTTTCCGACTCATCCATTTGAAAAAGTTTTCTTCTGTTTTTAACTCGTGAACTTTCTGAAAGCTATACAGGTGTAGATTTTTCCCCTTCAATACAGACTACACGGTGCTGCTGCTGACACCTTCTTCAGCAGCAATAACCCTCGTATTTAACCTGAGATTTTTTTCAATGCGGTGCAGTATTCCGTCTCCCAGATCCGGATCGTCGTGCTGAATTCGTCCGCCAGGTTTCAATGTACCTATATCCTGAAATCGATAATCTATTTTAAAAAATATCTTTGTGCTAGGTATATAGTTCTATTCTATATAGTATATGTCCGAAAATTCTCCAAATGTATACGATATTTTGTAACACATATGGCGATTTAAATAATAAACAACGAATAGTAATGCTATACTGCATACAACACTCACTGCGCGTACTACACACCCAATACACCTAAGTGACACTCAAACTTTATATTTTCAGTTCTCTGAAAGTTTCTCATCGACTGTCGGAATGATTCTGTCCTTTCAAAATTGTTCTAGCCTTTTACCTCAAAATGGCTACAATATGGTAGCGACAGAGAGTTCATTCACGAAGAAGAATTTACTATATTCTTTGCCAATGCTTATGTAACTTAAATTTATATAACTCGGATTTATCATAATATTTAAATCAAATGGAACAATCATAATATTTCAGAAGTTCCTTACGAAAACAAGGGTGTGATATCGAGGAAGCAAACAGGCTGTGCACTAAATATGTTTAAAAAAGCGTAAATCTATTTTGTACAATCGTTAAACTTTATATAGCTGGAGATTTATTCATGATTCGTATTTATTAGATGGGTTTCGGAAATATGTCTATTTCTCTTTGTACGTACTTTCAAGCTCTAAATAGTAGTCAATAAAACAATAAAAATATTGGCACATCGTCTTCAGTTTGTATTGTTTTATTGGCCATTATTTAAGGCTCTGTATTTAATATCAAGTAGTCCGTAGTTGCATGACTGTGAAGGCACTGATAGTATTCAATGTGAACAGGCTGCAGTCAGTGTAAAACACTACTTAAATATTTTCTATTACTACTACTTTAAATATTTTTTTTTTTTTTTTTTTTTTGAGAGTAAAGCAAAAGCGCTGGCGNNNNTTTTTTTTTTTTTTTTTTTTTTTTTGCTGAGAGTAAAGCAAAAGCGCTGGCGCGTGTGTGTGCATCGAAGGGAGTTAGCATCGGCATTCTTAAAAGAATTCGCGATCTGTATTAGATTCAATTCCACTTTATACGAGCGCCGGTTTCACGTTCTCATCTCAATAGATGCAACAAATAAGTGCGATAAACTCTTTTTATTTCAATCAGATATACAAATTCTCTTACCGACCTAGACGATTCGTATCTGTGGTGTTACGGTTACCCGAGTTTATATTATCTTTCCTGAATTTTACAAATGACCGTACATGTTGTGCGTAAAGCAACGTAAACATCTCACCAACAAGTCTTCGCATCCATCATCGTGACTGTATCTCCAAGAGCAGTGTTATGTCGCGTAGGACATCTGCACTCCATCCCTAGCTGTTGGACAGCCAACGGTCTACGTACCGTCATTCCAACCCTCGATAAATCTAAGGACCCATTATAAACCTTTAAATTTAACTTCATTGTGTCAACATATGTTTTTCAGTCGATCTGTTTGTCCTGAAGGATTTTTAATCCTAGAAATTTTTTCGGTTCGCGGCTGGTTATTAGAAAAGTCCTTGGGTTTGTTGGACACTCATAAAACCACGGAGAAAGCGGGTATTCACCTATTGGGAAACACCGAATATTTGTCTAACAAAATAGGTTGATTTTTCCCATGAACAAGATCACCCACGAACCACGATGGTAGGAGGCTTCCTCCTCATACCTTCAGGCATTAACGTGGGTCATAACCAATCAACATCGCGGATCGTTACCCTCAATTTTCCTAACGAAAATTGTGAACAACGGATCCGCGTTCTTCATTCAAAGGGCACACCCACATCGACATTTCTTCCGTAATAACATAAGAGCGACAAGTCAGTCTTAAGCACGTCATCTCTCTAAACTTGTTCTCCGGACTACAGGACAGTCACTTCATATCTATACTTAGTCTCCTCTATTGCTACGTCAACTAAAACAACAAACTCAATTGTATGAGCTTTGCTCTATTGTGCATGTGTATCGCATCTTTATACGCCAAATCATCGTCTACGATGTATATCATACGCAATGGTGTAACTCTTAAGTGTTGAAAATATATAGTTTATAACCCTGTTAATCGCAGCGTTATACCACCTCAACCACCCACATTATCTCAATGGAAATCAGGGGATCCACCAATTCGCGGCGTCGATTATTACGTGTTTCCTCGCGATTACGTCTCCCCGCGATTGGTCGAAAATACAGTGTCAATCTCAGAGCTATTGCATTTGCAGACGACCTTGCTATTGTGACATCAATCACATCTCAACCTACATCAGTGATAAGACATCGACCCCCGACTTTCAGACTCCTTTGGACACATCACCACCTTATCATCATAGCTTACACCAAGGCTGTGACGCACATTAGTCACACATCAGAGATAGGATACAGACCCCCGACCTTCGGACACTTTTCCACATCCTAGCCTACACCTAGCCCCTCAACATCCTAAAACTAAAATGTTTATAAACCGAGACTTCACCCAGCTTGGGCAGTTCTTGTTCTAGTTGCTGTACTTGTACAACACCCTGTTTACGGTTCAGTGTTATTCTATCATTGTAAGTGCCAAAATTATAATAAAGTTCGATAAAAGAAAATTAATAGTTGGGACTCAGCTTTCTTTTCTCTTACAACCCAAGTATCAATTTTACGTGACACTAGCTTGGTGGGTCTGAAGAAGAAGCAAAGTGTGGAGGTAGATTTGAATCTCCACATGAAGACGATATTAAATTGATGTGAAAATTCGGGTCTCCAGATAGCAAAGGAGAAAACGGAGATTATATTGTTGACGAGAATGAGAGTTCCGAAGAAGTTTAATATAACATTGACGGGAGAGGTGCTTAACACACGCGAAAGGGTTAAATACCTAGGCGTAGTGTTACACTCTAACAGAAATTATTGTGATCATTTTGATACGGTTTGTAATAGAGTGGGTGCGATTGTAGGAGCTATCGTTGTTCCGCAGTTTCTGCGGGATAGTAATGAGCACAAGACAGGCAAAAGGTACAAAGGCGGGGCGATTCGGAAAAGGGGAAGAAGAGGATGATGACTATCTCCGAAGAAACGGAGGCATTTGTTTGATAAGGAGTTGACGCGTCGAATGGGGTCTCGTCGAAGTAATGTGGTATTAACAGTGCCGTCGAGACCCTCCGCTCGAAGGATTGGAAGAGGAGGGGTTTTTTAGTGGGTGTGGCACTACCATCAGCCGAGTCCCACATAACCCGGCGGCGTGGGTCGTCTGGTATGCGTAATGCATTTTCCCCTTCTCGTATAAAAAAAAGAAATGCACGTATCCTCACTAGTTGGAGCGTTCAAAACGTTAGCAAACCGGTTCGGACACATACACTTACACATTATCGTGATGCAATACTCGCAGGGCTATCGATATTGTCGTATCGATCGTTTTTCGCGTTAGCCCGAAGCCGTTCCCATTGCTTGGGAATGCAATCCCGTTTCCCATTGTTTGGGCGTCCCTTTAAAAATAACGGCCGGCCACGGACGCTAATTCGAATCGTGTCTGTTTAAAGAGTTATGCCGGTTGCTCGGCGTCACGCACTTGCGCACATCGGCCTATCATTCCTTGTCTAATGGGATCGTAGAGCGCTTGCATAGATACCTTAAAGCGACGATCAAGTGCCACGACACGAGCAACTGGGTCGAAATCCTGCCGATTGTTTTGCTAGGCATTCGAACCGCGATAAAGGAGGACTTAAACGTGTGGCGCCACTCGACACTAACTTCTACCGGACGACGGTAGCGCAGTGCCACTTCATGTTCGTGTAATTTTTGCTCTGCATATCTATTAGTCTCTGTGACTAAAAGGCTTATCACTTTTTCATTAACGAATAACGAAGACACTTTACTTGCGCTAATGTCAGACGGCAAATCCATCAGAAATCCACTTTATCCGGTGAACGGAAATGTCTGTTGCCTGTTAGCGAATTCATTCCATTCAAATATCAACGAATTATCAATAGAGTCGAATTTCTCTACTTCGTTTATAGCAAGTTCTTCCAACAAGTCTTTGAGGTCTTTGCTTGCACATGCTTCCTCAATATTCGAACTCGATGAAATTCTATTTATAATTTTTTTTCTAAAATTCACTACTTCGTCATCACTACTCTCCTCACTTTCAAATATATTTTCACGCTGTTTACTGAACATTTTGAGGATGAAAAAATCACTTATGTACGCCTCACAATTATGCTTCTGGATTAAACCAAAGATTTGAGATATCTGCCATGAGATCCCTCGGAATACTCTAGCTGGAAAGTTTATCGCTTTCTCCATTTCAGAACTAAATATATTCTTTACAATGAATCGAAGACAATAAACAGTGAATCGAAGGCGATAAACAGTGAATCGAAAAAGATATACAATGAATTTCCGTTTATCGCTCTATTTACGTTCTGCGTGCCGGCGGTCGGATTTGGGCCCCGCAGGAAACATAGCCGAATCACTCTAGGCGACGAACGTGTTAAAATCTACGTTAAATTATTCCATTCGTAAAATGTAAAATGAATTTCATTACAATTGAAGATTTTTTTGATATATACAGCTTTAATCGATAATGCATTCTGTAATGTTATCAGTGCTTATGGCGTATTGCTGGTCTCCCTTTGAATCGGATCTCAAACGCGAGTGCATGTTAGGAATCTGTAAATGACTGCTTTCTGCTCCACTGTTTCATTAAGCATAAGCGTTTTGAAATCGGATATCGTAAATCGTAAATCCAATCGCATAATGTATAGCAAACTGCTTTAAATTGCTGGTTACCTGTATTACTATCGCACCGAGTCTCTAAAAATTCCAGAAGAGGTTAATGCAATTAGTGGAATACTCGATGAATATCTAGAGATTTTGCTTTATTATTTTGAAAAAGATGAAAAGATGGGATTAATTAATTTACCAATGAAAATAGAAGTAGATGTACTATATATTCGTTAATTCTATTATTTAAAACGAAACTATTTGACAAATTTAATTAAAGACTGTAAAGAATCATGTGTCGCAACCATGAAGTTTAGACGTGTATTGTTTCAGGAGTGTTTTAAGTGAGATAAAGTAAGTCATCGATAGGATTATTTATCTAACAACAAAGTAGGCTAGCTTTATTTACAGAATAGTAGATTTTATAAATTTATTCTATAACACATCATGGTTAATATATGTGGTTCATTGTGCGTTGTCGCTTCAAATTCGGCGAATCTCGAGCAATTTGGCTGTAAAAAGAAAGATTAGAAATATCAAATTGGGATTAATTTTTTATTTTTTTATTTTTTTTTATTAATCTTGGTCCGTGCCTTTCGGCTTTGGACGATCTCCAGATTACATCTCTTATATACTTATATTTAACGCTTATCCTTCTTTGGCTTTTGCTTCCTTGCTGTGCTCCCTCCCTGTCGTTCCTCCCCTCTTCTGCTACTCTTCTGTCCTGTATTATCGCTTTCAGTTCTGCCAGTCCTTCTCCAGTCTCATTTAGTGTTTCTACCATGTTCCTTGCTCCTCTTGTTATCTCGCATTCCTCTAATATGTGTTTCAAGTCCTCCTCTCCTTTTTTGCATAATCTGCATGCTCTTTTTCCCTCCTCTTTCCAGTGTTCCCTTGCCCTGGTTTCGTTACTACATCTAAATCTTGCTACTATACTTCTGTCCTTCCATTTCATCTTTCCTTCTAGATATTTTTGGTAGCCCTCCTTTCGCTATGTTTCTGTACTGTCTATTGTATTTAGATTCCCTTATTCTTTTCTCCCTTTCCTCTGTTTCTCTTTTCCTTCTTTCTTCTATGATCTGGTTCGCTGTCATTCTTTCTTGTCTATCTCCTGCCTCTCCTTGAGTCCTTCCCTCTCTCGCCTCCTCTAACCTCATCTTTCTTTTCCTTGCTCTTTTCCCTTCTTGGCCCTTTCCCCAATTCCTTTCCCTCTCCTTTATACATTCTTTCACTAATTCCTTCTTCGATTCCAAGGCCTTCTCCTCGTACCTTATTGCTCTTTTCAGTGCCTTTTCTCTAATTTCCTCTATCTTGCATTCCTCTCTCAGGTTGTAATTTGGCGTTGTTGTGTCTAAGCCTAGCAACCATCTCACGTATCTCCTTTTTACCCTGTCCAGTCTCTCCTCTATATTCCATCCCCACGCCTCCGTTCCATACAGCGCTACACTCTCTACCAGTGCTCCAAACATCCTCATTCTCCTCTTGTAGTCCCTTTTAAATGTCCTTTCTCCTACGCTCCATGTCTTCTTCATCGCAATTGCTGCCCTCCTTTTTCTGTCTTGGATATGCTTCTCGTCGCTCCCGTTTTTTTGCAGTATGTACCCTAAATACCTAATCTCATCCACTTCTTCTAGTTCTTGTTCCCCCATCTCCATTTCCTTTGCCTCCTCTTGTTCCTCCTCTTTTCAAACACTATTACTTTTGTCTTTTCGGTGCTCAGTTCCAGTTTCACTTCCTCTAGGAATGTCTTAAATCTCTTCATCATTTCCTTTAACTCCTCTTCTCTGTCCGCTATCAATACAATGTCATCTGCGTATGATAATGATCATACCTTCCTGTCTCGTACCACTATGCCTCCTACTTGCCCTTTCCTCATTTCCTTATTTCTTCCAGCCCTGCCACATCGATGTTAAATAATGTCGGGCACAGCGGGCACCCTTGTCTCACTCCCCTCACTGTCCAAAACTCTTCTGTGTTGTTGTTCCTGATCCTCACTACACTCTTTGTCTCCTCGTATATCTCCTCTATCCTTCTGGTTAACTTCTCGTTCACCCCCATTCTCCTCATTATCTCTCCCAGTTTCTTCCTGTTAACCCTACCGAACGCTGACTTTAGATCCGCGAAGCATGCATATAGCTTCCCTCTTTCCCGATAGCTTCCCTCTTTCTTCGCTCAATTGTTTATCTATTATATGGTTCAGTACGTACACTGCGTCTATCACTCCTCTTCCTTTCCTAAATCCGAATTGGCTCTCTACCAGCTTGTCCTTGATTTCCACCTTCAGCTGCTCGTCTAGAATTCCTGCATAGATCTTATATGCCGTGTCCATTAGCGTGACCCCTCTGTAGCTCTTCACTGCCCCTTTGTTCCTCCTCTTGTAAATCGGACATATCACGCCTTTTCTCCAGTCTTCGGGTATCCCCTTTCCATTCCAAATTTTTCCTAACATCTCCCATAACGCCTCCCCCACTTCCTTCGGCGCATACTTCCATACCTCGTTTCCCAAGCCATCTTCCCTCGTTGCTTTTTTCTCTTTCAATTTTCTTATTTGTAGTATTACCTCTTCCTTCTCTATGTTGTCTTCTCTCTCTTCTTTTGATTCCTCCTCCTCTCTCCACCCTTCTGTTCCTTCATCCTCTTTGTTTTCTGTCCCCTCTAACGTTTCCATAAAATGATTTTTCCACTCCTCTTCCCTTATCGCCTCGTCTACAACCTCTCTGCTTCTCCTATATTTGTTTATGTATTTCCATGCTTCTTGCTCTGTTTTGATCTTGTTGATTTTCTCCATCTCTTCCTCTTCCTGCTTCTCCTTTCTTTGTTTACACCACTGTTTGAATGCCTTCTTCCCCTCTATGAATTCTTCTCTGCTGCATTTTCCTTTCCTAAATTTTGTCATTTTCCTTCTTATCTCCCTTTTCCTTTCTTTCCACTCCTTGTCGTACCATGCCTTTTCTCCTATGCTCCATTTCCTTATCCTTACTCTTTTCTTTGGTATTGCCACGTTTATCTTCTTCTTAATTTCTGCCCACATTTCCTCTACTGTTCTTCCCCTGCTTGCCCAGTCTTTGCACTCCTCTAAATATCTTCCCGCACTTTCTTTTGTCCATTCCCTTCTCTCCTTCTCTTCCTCTTTTCTTTCCTCGTCTCTTTGTATCTCTGATCCCTCTATTTCTATTTCCAGCGGCATGTGCTCTGACTCCACTCTTTTTCCTATCTTCATGTCTGTTATTTCCTCTATCGCTTCCTGGTTACCAATCACGTAGTCTATTACTGACTTTCCCCTCTCTCCCACATAGGTTCACTCGTCTCCTTCTTTGTCTCGACCGTTAATTATCGTCCAGCCTCTTTCATCCAGCAACCTTAGCAGCATTCTTCCTTCCATATTTATTGTCTTGTCTTTTGATCTCCTGCTCTTTTCTTGTCCTAGTTCCTCGTTTATCAGCCCTCCCTCTTCTCCCGTTCTTGCATTCCAATCTCCTCCTATGATTGTCACTTCCTCTCTCCTTCCCTCTACTCCTTCCTCCATTTCTTTCCATGTCCTTTTCGTGTCCTGGTTATACACCACCACTATTCTATATGTCTTCTCCTTGTACCTTATTTTTCTTTCTACTATGTCGTCTCCTATTTCCTTATACTCTATTTCCCTCAGATTTTTGTTTACGCCTGTTATTATACCTCCTCTTGCCCTTCCCTTTCTCCATTCTCTCCTTGCTGCCCTGCATTTCCAGTCGTATTCCTTGGGCAGTCTATACTTTACCCTTCCCCATTTGCTTTCCTCTGTCCATGTTTCCGTGAGGCCGATTACGTCAAACGTTCTTAAATATTCCCATACCTCTTTGTCCTTGATCATTATCCCTGCTATGTTCCAGAAGCACATTCTCAACCCCTTTATGTCCCCACCCCTTTCTTTCTCCTTATCTCACCCTCTCGCCTCTCTCCTTCTTTCTTCCTCTAGCTTCTCCTCGCTTTCGTTCCACCTGTACCACCTGTATTCTATTTTCAGCTTCTTGTAACCTATTTTTACGTATTCTCCCTTCTCCCTTTTCGCTCTAGCTATTCTTCTGAACCTTCGTTGTATTTCTCTTTCTTTCTTTGTTAGGTCGTTGTCTATGTATATCCCCTTCCCCAATTTACCTTTCTCTCTTATTACCCTCATCTTCTCCTCCCACGATTTCAACGTTGCGATTATTATCGTGTTCTTTTCTCCCACCCTTACCTTCTGTGTCCTTTCTACCTCTACCTCTAATTTCTTATTTTCCTTTATGAACTCTATCACTGTCCCGTTATCGCTTTCCTCCCCCACTCCGCGCCCTTTATTAAGATGTTCCTCTTCCTTCTCTTGCGTTCTATTCTGCCTTGCTCCTCCTCAAACCTCCTGATTCTGTTCTCCATCTCTTTCTTCTCCCTTTTCCATCTTTCGCACTCACTGTCCCATCTTTCTCTGTCTGTCTCTCTCTCCTTCCTCCATCTCTCTCTTTCTTCGTCTCTCTCCTTTTCCCATCTTTTCCTCTCCTCCACCCTCTCCTTCTTCTACCTTTCCCTCTCCTCTTCTCGTTCCTTTTCCCATCTTTCTCTCTCCTCTTTCCTGTCCCTCCTCAACTCCTCTACTAGCTCTACCATCACCTCCAACCCCCTCTCTATTTTCTCCATCCTCCCGTCCCATGCTTCTTTGCTTCCCTCTCTCTTTACTGCCTCCTTCTCTGTCACGCTGTACCTTTCCAGCGTGTTTCTGCGATCTTCCTTCTCTCTCGCCTTGTCCGTCATCAACGGTCTGCTTCTTGTCACCATCTATCTTCTTCTTGACCAATTAGTTTTGTACTTTCATCCACCTAACCTCTCCTTTCCTAGCTTTATGTTTCACACTTTCTCCTGTCTTTTTGTCACTTTTTTCTTAAACTTTTTCTTCCCTCTCTTCGTGCTTACACCCTTTTCTTTCCCTTCTTCTTTCCCCTTTGTCTTCCTCCTCCTTTTCTCCTTCACTTCTCACCTTTTCCACAGCGTTTACTACCCACGTGTTACCTTCGCCCGCGTCCAAACCGGAAGTCGGATTAATTTTTAATATCGACTCTCTAATCGAACAAAATCAACTATCATAAAGAACGACATGCACGAATGTAGCAAATACTTACGAATTTTCATTTGGCATCAGAAGTACATGGAATAAAATTCGTCTGAAATCTGATTAAAGTCTTACATTCTCTATTAACACGATACTTGGAGTGAGTAATTTTACCCGGATATTTACCAGGTTGCAAAGGAATGTAGGGGGTATGCATCAACGAGGTATAGCATCCCGAACAGATGGGCACTCGAATGGTTTTCGAGTACTACCCGAATAGGATCGCCCATCTCAAAGAGAAGAGCCTCGAGTGCACGACAATTTCACTAGAATTTGCACGAGGAAGTGGAAACGGTTAAAAAAGCCGCTACAACCGTTCCTGTTCGCGTTCTCCTTGTTCGACCCTGCTACAGTCATTGCAATACTATTTTGTCTTATGTTCGCGGTTCGTGGAACTTAAAGAGCGGTGCAATCGCGTAGTTTCTTTTAGCTCCTTCGGAATCGGGTAGAAAAAACGTGCGCCCCTAACCCTAACTCTAATATAAACCCGACATGTATATGTCGGGTTATCGTTAGGTTTAGGGGCGTGCAACGAATCCTCATTCGGACTAGCCATCGTTTTTGTACAACAGAGATTATATTTACTGGTATAAATATGATTTTTACAGAATTTGACAAATAACCGTGGTGTTTAGACACTTGAGATGTTAAAGACAATGTTCTAAAGTTCAATAATGAATCCACGGTCAACGGAGTAACACTTTGTTAAACGTAGAATATATTTTGAAGCACAATGTAACGTTTACTGTGACGCTCGGTATAATACTGTACGTAAAGACGGTGTGAAAAGTCTCCAAGGTGATCGCAAGAATAAATGACAGATGGAATCTTTCCTCTCCTAAAGATTGCGTTTATTCGTTGCATATTGGCCGGGGATACCAACAAAATACCAGCCGCTGTTGCTAGGCAGACCCGCGTAGAGCTGACAACGTGTGTCCCACGATATTGGCACTTCCCTGTTAGGTAAAAACGTTCATCCCGTGACCGTGGCCATATCCGGCGACCTCAGTTCGCTGTGGAGTGCCGAAGCGTGCAGACGTGTCTCTAGTGCCCCGCGTAGTCCGAAAACAACACGTGTCGCCCAACCGTCGAAAGAGAACACAGCCAAGTGTCCCCTACCCATTAGGGGAAGAAAATCCCACGCACCTAACCCCAACCCGAATACAAGACTCACAGCCTCACGACTAGTTATTCATTCCGAATTAACTAGCTCGATGATGGCCCAGCAATCGCGACCAGGCTCTCCGGAGCAAACTCGCAACTACCCCGCGCTACCTCCCCCGTGGCAGAAGTGTAACAGAACTCCCCGCACCAACGACGCTAACATTACAAAGAAAAGGAAAATAGAATCAACAACACAAATAAACACTCACA
>NT_178283.1:0-675 GCF_000188095.3 Bombus impatiens | reverse complement strand
CAGGAATGCGACCATCTGGCATCCTTCGCAGCCTGTCATGACTATACTTGTAAGAGCGTTTGCCGTCTAACGGTTTTAGAATATATTGGTCCCCCTCCAAAATCTCTGCTATCCTAAATGGACCCTTAAATTTCGGATCTAGTTTACATTGGTTTCTCTCTGCAATTTTCCGTAGCACAAAATCACCGATTTTTTTTTTCTTTTTTTTTGTGGCTTGGCGCCTTACATCGGAGATATCTATTGTCTTTTCCTCTATATTATCGGGTAGCATCAAGCCGTATGGCCTTCCTGCTTTACCGATCAGCAGTTCTGACGGGCCTGATTTCGTTACGCGGTTGGTGGTGCAATTTATAGCCAATTGTATTTCCCCGATCGCGTCTTGCCAAGACGGCCCGGTCGTTTCATATTTGTATTTCCCCGATCGCGTCTTGCCAAGACCGCCCGGTCGTTTCTACCGTCGTGAACATATTTTTTTTAGCGTACTCATAGTATGCTCTACCTGACGGTTGGCCCTACTCGCACCGGTTGAGATTAAGTGGAGTTTTAGTGTTCACCTTGCCAGAAATCTTGGAATTCTTTACCCGTTAGGACACCTCTCTTGATCCGCTATAATCCGCCAAGGACTGCCGAATAGAAATATAGTACTTAAGTGCTTTCACGGTACTAAGGAAATCT
>NT_178282.1:0-380 GCF_000188095.3 Bombus impatiens | reverse complement strand
GGTAACTTCATAATAACTAAAACAACAGAAAAACTAGACATCATTGGCACCCACTTTTCAAAAATACACACACAAAACGAACACATGGGCCGAGATTAACTAAACAGGATTATCATCGCTGAAACAAACAAACTCAAAAATGAAAAAACACAAAAATGAAATGGAACAAGACAAAACGCTAAAAAAAACTATCTGCACATTCTCAAACGAGAAGACCGCAGACAACCCCAAACAACCAGATCCAGAAATAAACTACTTCACAAGTTACAATCAACTAAACACAATCTTCTCCAAACTAAACAACAAAAAATCCTCCGGCTTTGGCGGCATCCTAAACATTTTACTCAAGCGCCTACCGAACAAAATAAAATGGTACTACA
>NT_178281.1:0-339 GCF_000188095.3 Bombus impatiens | reverse complement strand
ATATAACGTAATACATTATAACGTCGAAACATATAACGTAATACGTTTTAACGTCACCTCATACAACGTAATACGTTATAACGTCATACAATATGACGTAATACGGTATAACGTCATCCCCGTAATTCGTTATAACGTCATCCCGTATAACGTAATACGTTACATCTTTATACCGCATAACGTAATACGTTATAACGTGGACCCATATAACGTAATGCGTTATAACGTCATACCGTATAACGCATTACGTTATAAAGTCATAACATACAACGTAATACGTTATACGTTACGTTATACATCATAATACGTTATATCGTTATACCATATAACGTAATACGT
>NT_178280.1:0-387 GCF_000188095.3 Bombus impatiens | reverse complement strand
ACGTCATCCCATATAACGTAATACGTATTAACGTCATCCCACATAACATAATACGTTATAACGTTATGCCATATAATCTATTACTTTATAACGTCATACCATATAGTCTATTACGTTATAACGTAATACCATATAACGTCATACCATATAACGTAATACGTTAAAACGTCATCCCATATAAGTAACACGTTATAGCGTTATACCATAAAGCGTAATACGTTAAAACGTCATCCCATATATGTAATACGTTATAACGTTATACCATATAACATAAAACGTTATAACGTCGTCCCGTATAACGAAATACGTCATAACGTCATTAAAAATAACGTAACACCTTATAACGTCATCCCATCTAACGTAATACGTTACAACGTAATCCCATAT
>NT_178279.1:0-481 GCF_000188095.3 Bombus impatiens | reverse complement strand
TATTTTAAGCCTTCATAGCAACTTTAAGATATTTCATTATAATACTTCGTTGCGCATGAAATCGCTCACAGTTTCAAATACGTAAATCTATATATAATATACATTCGTAATAAATTTCTGTATTTTAACAGTTATGGAAACGTTAACGTTGACAAAGAAATATGTCTTATAGCAGTATTTTCAGTAATAAACGTGGTAATAAGGGGCGCTGAAAAGGAAACAAAGCAGTAGCCAGAAGGGCTACTAAAATTCAATCGTATTCCACTCTATATAAACCCGATCAACACGCCGAGAGTGGAACTGAATATTCTTGTTTCGCAACACTAATTTACTACAAATATTTATGAAGCAGAAAATTTTCAAAATCAAACGCGATGAGTGCTTCGTTATATCTGCAATATCAATTAACCTACCATTAAAAAAAAAAATTAAGTCTGAAAATTCCCGATATTTGATACGCAACACTAATAAGTATAAATCT
>NT_178278.1:0-307 GCF_000188095.3 Bombus impatiens | reverse complement strand
ATAACGTTATAACGATATAACATATAACGTAATACGTCAGAACGTCAGACCATATAACATAATACGTCATAACGTCCCCCCATATAACATAATACTTTATAACGTCCTCCCATTCAACGTAATACGTTATAACGTCATCCCATATATCGTTATACTTTTTAACGTCATACCATATAACATATAATGTTATAACGATATAACATATAACGTAATACGTTCGAACGTCATACCATATAACGTGTATCGTTGTTACGATGTAATATATAACGTAATACGTTAGAACGTCATACCATATAACGTAATACGT
>NT_178277.1:0-680 GCF_000188095.3 Bombus impatiens | reverse complement strand
CACCCGAAAAGAATTATACGACGACTGAGAAAGAACTGTTAGCAATAGTTTGGGCATTGAAACGACTACGACAATACTTGTTAGGACGGAAATTTATTATTAGAACGGACCACCAAGCTTTGAAATGGTTGAATAATTGCAAGGACCCATCGTCTAGATTAATGCGATGGAAACTAAGGTTAGAAGAGTACGAATACGCAATCGAATACGTTAAAGGCAAAGACAACCCAGTCGCAGATAGCTTATCTAGAATTCACGCCATTCAAAAGGTAGAAACCCCTGAAGGAACAGTAGCCCTAGATTTCTTACAACATTTTACGAAATGGAAAAGAAATCAGAAATCCCAAAACGGTTAGAAATGAAACCTAACGATCAATCTTTCTATCAATTGACTAAAACAGAATTAGGAGAGTTTGACGAGGCAATATGGCTGCGGAAAATTAACGACATATTACGAAATAACAAGAAAATAGGCATAGAAGACAACACGTTTGCAGAATTAGAAAAGAACCAGATCAAACTTATGCTTTTATATTTCAACGATAACCGATACTCTGTCACTTTTGCATGGGACCCAATCCAAGAGTTAACCGAAAAAGAGATAGAAGAAATAATTCAGGAAAATCATAACGATACGATAGGACATTTAGGAATCCAAAAGACATACCAAAGAATCAAAG
>NT_178276.1:0-528 GCF_000188095.3 Bombus impatiens | reverse complement strand
TTATACCGTATAACGTAATACGCTATAACGTTATACCATATAACGTTGTACCATAGAAAGTAATAAGTTGTAACGATATACCATATAACGTAATACGTTATAACGTTATACCATATAATGTAATACGTTATAACGTTATACCATATAAACTAATATGTTATAACGTTATACCATATAATGTAATACGTTATAACTTTATACCATATGACGTTATACCGTATAACGTAAAACGTGAGAACGTTATACCATATAACGTAATACGTTATAACGTTGTACCGTATGACGTTATACCATATAACGTAATACGTTATAACGTTGTACCGTATGACGTTATACCATATAAAATACGTTACAACGTTATACCATATAACGTAATACGTTACAACGTTATACTATATAACGTTATACCATATAACGTAATACGTTATAACTTTATACCATATAGTGTAATACGTTATAACGTTATACCATATAAACTAACATGATATAACGTTATACCATATAACGTAATACGTTATATCGTTATAC
>NT_178275.1:0-411 GCF_000188095.3 Bombus impatiens | reverse complement strand
TTCTTGATGACGTATGAAAATTCACAGAACAACGAAACTTAAGGATGGTTAGAGAAGTTTAGAACAGTTTCTGTAAGTGGAAGATGTATTATAATCTTCGTATTTGTCTATTTAACAATGACAAAAATTATAATCAGCAAATGTTCAAAAATAACAACCAATGTTGAATTTAATTTTTTCTGTGGGATTTAAGTCATTATCATATTGATCTTGTAATTGAAGTTCTTTGCGAATAAAGGTAACAATGAAAATTGATAATACGTTGACCAATGGAACATTTTCCCAGTCCTCGTCGGACGTTCAAATTCGTAGTAAAATTCAGCTTTTTCGAAGATGTTTCGCTTTTTCTATCCTTTCGCTTTAATTAGCTAGTTGCTTATTTCCCCTTTCGCTTTTGTTTAAAGTATATAC
>NT_178274.1:544-1198 GCF_000188095.3 Bombus impatiens | reverse complement strand
TACGTTATATGATATTACGTTATAACGTATTACGTTATATGGTATGAAGCTATAACGTATTGGGTTATATGCGATGACGTTATAACGTATTACGTTATATGGGATGACGTTATAACGTATTACGTTATATTGTATGACGTTATAACGTAATACGTTATATAGTATGACGTTATAACGTATTACGTTATATGGTATGACGCTATAACCGTATTACGTTATATTGTACGACGTTGTAACGTATTACTTTATATGGGATTACGTTATAACGTATTCTGTTATATGGGACGACATTATAACGTATTACGTTATATGGTATGCTGTTATAACGTATCAGGTTATATGGTATGAAGCTATAACGTATTACGTTATGTTGTATGACGTTATAACGTAATACGTTATATGGTATGACGTTATAACGTATTACGTTATATGGGACGACGTTATAACGTATTACGTTTTATGGCATAACTTAATAACGTATATCGTTATATTGTATGAGGTTGTAACGTAATAGGTTATATGTTATGACGTTATAACGTAATACGTTATACCGTATTACGTTGTATTGTATGACGTTATAACGTAATAGGTTATATGTTATGACATTATAACGTAATATGTTATATGGTATGAAGCTATAACGTATTACGTTAT
>NT_178274.1:0-367 GCF_000188095.3 Bombus impatiens | reverse complement strand
TATAACGTATTACGTTATATGGTATGCCGTTATAACGTATAACGTTATATTGTATGAAGTTATAACGTATTACGATATGTGGGATGACTTTGTAACGTAATATATTATATGGTATGACGTTATAACGTAATTGGTTATATAGTATGACGCTATAAAGTATTACGTTCTATGGGGTGACGTTATAACGTAGTACGTTATATGTAACGACGTTATAACGTATTACGCATTATGCTATAACGATATAACGTATTACGTTTTATATCATGACGTTATAACGTAATACGTTATATGGTATAACGACATAACGTACTACGTTATATGTTATAACTTTATAACGTAATAGGTTATGTGGTATGACGTTATAACG
>NT_178272.1:0-16036 GCF_000188095.3 Bombus impatiens | reverse complement strand
GGAAGTCTGTCTCTAGTATCACAACGCACCATAACTGTGTCGTGAACGAGAATCGCCGAATTCGCAAATAGACAGAGGCTATTTGGCCGTCACGGATAAATCGTACTAAGAAACGACACTCAGGTACGTTCCTTCATAATCTAGTTTTTGGATTCGGTGGAACGGAGAATCTTACGTATTCTTGTCGTTTCATTGACTTTTTCAAATACATTCAGACAAAATGTGAATTGGGGCAGTCGAAGAGAATCTTCGATTAAAAGAAACCGTGAGTAACTTTGAACATTAACATAAAGGAAATCGGATACTTCTGAATATTAAAATACCTTGGTAGCTTGTAAGCATTAAAATACATTGGTGTGGCTGTAGCTACTTCTCTTGAAAACAAAAAAAGTAAAATAAAATCTTGCGTCGCCCATTCCGTTCGCCAGATTTAGCACCGTGTGATTATTTTGTGGCGTTGCGACTTTATATAATAACGCAAGGGAAACGTTATAGCGATATTGAAGATATTCGGATGGTTGACGATGTATTTTCAAAGGCATTACATAAAAGAAGGTGCAAAGATTATCCAATGCATTAGCTAACAGTGCAATTCATTATAAAATCGCAGAAGGAACGTGATTCAAATAAAATAAAACATTTTCTCCAAAGCTATGCCTCTGATCTGTCGTTACAAAAGTTCAGAACTAAAGATTCTGTTATTTGTGATAGCAATGACGAAATATAGAATTTGATATCTTTATTCTGCTTATTTCAGGCTTTTGATCATTCGTTGGCGATAATGATCCGTTTCATTATTTTATCATTTGGATATACATAATCGTTTCTATTAATGCTACGAGTACGATTCTCTTTCAAATTTTAATCATCGTTCGTGATTACCTGTTATCACTCCAATTTTTTCGTTCCCAATCCCTTCGCTCGTATTTGCTGTACAATTTGATAATTGCTTGATACGACAATTTATAATAACGATAGTACGAATTGGTCTATTATTAGCGGACCCAAAGGAGAATCGCTGAATTGATGCTACTGTAATAAGAGGAGGAATTAAGAGAAAAACGATGGAGATTCTGGGAGTGAAATTCGCTCCGCTAAGAGTACCATTAAATCGAAGATTGGAAACGCTCTCAGCCGCGCTTTGGATCCTAATTTTCCTATCTGGATATTTCGCGGGATATATTCTCACCGCCTATTTTCTTTTCTTCACCCAAACCATGCGCTACTTCATATTGCTTTACTTCATCTGGATGTATTACGATTGGAACAAGTTCGATATAGGCAAAATACGGTAAGTTCGAAACATTTATTTATTTATTTTATTTGCAAGCTTCAGCCCTATGTTACAAAATGAACAAAAGGAACTACATTTTTAAACGTAGGAGTGAAGGAATAAATACGGAAAATAATGTAATATAATAACTTGTTAAGAGTTACATTACTGCAAAGCTTGTCGATGAATATTCAAAAAGAACCAGAATTGGAGTTGGCTAGAAATACCATCACACGTCTGCGACATCTTCTAGATATTCGAAGATTTATATTAAGATCTTATCATTTGATAAATGTGATTCAGATATCGAATCGATAATATTCCTTCTTGTTACATAAACGAGTAAATAAGAGAATTATAGAAAGAATTGATTAAAATCAGTTACATAAATAGAATAAACATTTTACAATTTTGATTAGATAAATCTTGGTTTATATTAAAGATTCATAGTAATACATTTATCCATAATATATGCGGTCCTTGAGTGAACTTTTTGCAATGAAAATTTCATTTGAATATGGAAGCCGTTTATTTATACAATCATCAGCGGAGATGTGACTTAACGAGTTGGATTTCTGTACTACAGGCGAAAATTCCTGCAATGGATTAGAAGCTGCGCGTGGAACCGATACTTCTGTAACTACTTTCCTATAAAATTAGTGAAAACCACTGATTTGGATTCGAACAAATTGTATTTATTCTGTAGTTTCCCGCATGGGATCCTATCGACAGGTGTTTATGGTGCATTCGGAACAGATATCGTCGGCTGTAGAGAACTTTTCCCGGGTCTCGAATTTAGGGTCGTCGTACTTGATCAACTTTTTAAATCGCCGCTTTTCCGCGAGTATTTGCACATCAACAGTATGTATTATTCACTAATTATTATTTCACCACCGACCGTAAACGCATGCGCATGTACTTACGCCATTATTCATAAGTATTGCGATACTTTGTTTCATTGACAGTTTTGAATTGTATCACAGCGTATATGAGGATAATTAATTAATAATTCAGCAAGCAGTATTCGTTATCTTTTATAGAATCAATAGATTAAAAACTTTCGTTAAACATTGAGAAACATGGCAATAATGATTCTTACTATTTGTTATATAAGGTACACATTTGGTACATTTAAATTTACATATAAATACTTCTATTTGGTATGAACAGATGAAAAATTTATTTTACTTAGTAATATACACATATACCTTCTATTTGTTCTATATATCTATGCAATACTGCATAGCTCTACTGTTTAAATATCGTTGCTTGAATTTTCATTCACAACCTATCTATCAATTTAGAAGAAACTTCTCCGTCTGATTTACAATTCAGAAATTAAAAAATCCGGAAGGAAGCAGCTTGCCAAGTAACAATATGGTTTTTACATATTTTAATGATTTCTAACGTTAATTTTACTATTGGATGTTGCATCTTGAAACGAACCATAATATCATTTAATACGAAGAGTAAAATCATTGCACTCTGTCTTGCAAATACATCTCCTCTGAAACATGTAAATATCTGTTGTTTGTTAATGACGATCACTTCTGAACGCGATGTGTATTTTTTTGAATCTGTTTGTGAAAAACACCGGTATAAATTGGCTCTAGCATAAGGAACATATTTTATAAATGAAATACTTTATTGCTGCGTAATTTCCGTTAATGAAATGACAAAGTCATAAAACACGAAGTCCAAGTTTCTAACTTTTCTTAAATCATCATACCAACTTTTCAACGATTTCTTTTTAGTTGTTGACTTCTCTAACTTTACATCTCTGCTATTTTGCTACCAAATAACTATTATGATTCAACCATTTAATTATGACTCATTTGAAATCGGTACATAAATAGGCGCCCTTGCTAGCAGTGCAGAGTGTATAAAACAACAACTATCGACGAGACCTTCGCCACCGTACACGGGAAAGGCGACAGTTCTGATCCCCGGCGGAGCGGCAGAAGCATTCGAATGTAAGCCGCCCGGCGGAGCGGCAGAAGCATTCGAAGAAGCATTCGAATGTAAGCCGGGCACTTACCGCATCCTGATAAAAAGGAGGAAAGGCTTCGTAAAGCTCGCGCTGCAAAATGGGTCGGTATAATCTTTCTTCTCGTTCTCTCGTATCTTAATCTCTTGAGAACCTAAAACATTAGAAACCTCGTCTCTTTGAACATCGTGCCCGTACACAAATCTGATTTAGCGTGTATGAAGTATAGTCGTCTTAATGTCCTTCGATTAAAATACTTTATTATACTTTGTGTCCTATGCTGTATACGGTAGAAGTATCTCATAGAGAAGACTATAGAAGACCAGATAAAATCCACCCTAAATCGTGCATCGTGATTAAAATTTTGTGGTCACGACACTGCTGATATTCACGCAAATTCGTACTTTTATAAACCTAATTAAACAAATAGAACCTAGGTATAATTTTAGTCAATCCACTACATTATTATATACCTTCGATATTTTGCATATTCTTTCATACTATGTGACATATTGTGCATTATTGCAATTGTTACTTCCTAAAGAGGCATAAATATCAGCGGTCTAATCGTGAGTATCTGTCACTTAAAAACCGATGTGACAATGGCGGAATTCGTTTGTTTCAGAAATCCTCTGGTTCCCGTTTATTCATTCGGGGAAACGGACATTTACGATCAAGTGATCTGGTCAGATGGCTCATACATGAAGAGACTGCAGGAGTACATTCGTAAGAAAATCGGTATAGCGCCGATTCTACTGGTTGGTCGAGGATTCTTCCAGTACACTTTCGGTCTTATCCCTCGACGGAAGCCAATTACTGTCGTTGGTAAGTGTTCAAAGCTGAGAAATATCTAGCTCTATAATACAATACTCTTTCGAGAAATATAATTTTAGAGAAGAGACTTTGGTGTTTGGAATACGTTTGAAAATTTTTATATTCTTATAGAGGAAATTCCAAGCTTCTTTAATGCTAATTAATTTTTTTTCTCAGTCGGCAGTCCGATGGAGTTACCAAAGATAGAAGAACCAA
This sequence comes from Bombus impatiens, assembly GCF_000188095.3. Taxonomy (NCBI): domain Eukaryota; kingdom Metazoa; phylum Arthropoda; class Insecta; order Hymenoptera; family Apidae; genus Bombus; species Bombus impatiens. The sequence goes on along the minus strand of NT_178272.1, from coordinate 11,747 downwards.
CGAGAGAACAAGTCGAGGAATATCACGAGAAATTCGTCAAGCACCTGGTGAACTTTTTCGAGAACGAGAAACACAAGTACATCGAAAACGCGGATTCGGTGCATCTTGAGTTCGTATAGTCATATCGCGAAATAATCATCATTTACAACGGACCCGCGCAGTGAAGGACCAAGAAATTGCTCAATTATAAACGTACAACGTGTATTTATGTATTAAATAAGTTTTAAGATGTGAAATAGTTGAGCAGAAAATGGACAATTGTTAGGCGATGTAGTCAATTCGATAATTACGTGTCTTAAGAACTCTACATAGAAAAGAACCAATAGAATTATGGTATTATGAATAAGGACCGAAGAGCTATACAGTATGTCCAGTTTAAATGTACGCACGTTACCATACCTTCAGTTGTTAGAAATACGAATAATCTTTTGTATGAAGGTTTTATTGTCGAAGAAAACTGTCCAAATTTTGTTTAATCTATTTCTTTGAATCCATCGTTTAATTCATCATCGAATGAAATAACTTTTATACGAAGAGTACGTTTGCATTTTTAATAGTTGAAGAAACAATAGCATTCAGATGTATGTATTTAAACTGAACATATTCCATAAACAATTATACTTTTTCCATATGTAATTACATTTTTATATAAGAACATATATATTTTATGAAATGCGGTCGTTGATACTACAATAATTGCACATATGCATAAAGCAGATAACAGAGAATGTAAATTAGAATAGTTGCTATCTACTCTGTGCATGTGATTTGGTGACAAACCTGTAGTGTCTACTTTTTTATAATTTTCATAGAATCTTACGTGACTTCTAAAACGCCTTATTTCTTTGGGCTTCTAGGAAGATATACATAAATGCAATAGAAAAATGTGCTTGCACGAGGTGATAAATAATCACGCGCGTAGCATGCAAGCCTCGTATTTGTCAGTAAGCAAAAAATGACTGCGATCTTTCGTAGTATGGCTGATAAACATATGTGCAAACATATTTGTTGATAAAATGAAATGGACCATTTCTTGTATATATAGCAACCTTTGTTACAAACAAAACTGAGTCTTTTATACAAAACAGTTATTGTTAGAAATTGTTAAAAAGATTCATACAAATTGTTATGCACTACAATACGTTACAGTATGTGCACCTATTCGATTCAGTGGTTAAATTAATTGAAGTTGTCGCGATGATAATACAGTAAATACGAATAATTAATCGAGGTATATTTTTCTTTTGGTATCGGTGCACTCTAATAGATGCACACTTTTCCCTTTGACCCGGTTCTCTTTTCTTTTTTATATGTATATGTCGGAGATGAAAGGACACCGGAGCCTTCCCTCTGGAACTTCGGGAAAATCCGTAAAATTATAATTAAAGTTTACAGTCGTAATTAAACAATTTGCCGTCATTCTGCTCAATTGTTTGCGATTTGTGATAATAAACTTGGGCTCAAGGCGACCATCAGTCGCCGAACGTAGCCGCGGTTAACGGGACGGGCGCTTCGTCTAACAAAGAAGTGGAGTTATAACATGATCCTCATTAAAAGAAATACCAATAGAGGTACTTGACAGTAAAACATTCCAACGGTTCCTTAGGACAATGAATACCAGATGTTGAGGCACTTACACAGCACAAGTTCAGTTAGCCTGGGTTTTTTGGTAATTAAGATTTTCAAACGGACAGGCAGTCTTTGTCCCAAATTGACCAATTTACAGCGACGTCAATTTCCTTTACTTTCGGAACGAGGGCTATACTCGACGAATCCGATGATCTCGTGTCTTTGGACACACCCCGTCATAGTTTTCCTCTGTGGCATCATTGGGACGAAAATTCATTCTTTCTGGAGATCTCATCGACGAAGGGAGTAGCGCCTTACGATCCATGAGTAGTGCACGTTTAAGTTAGAGTAAGTGTATCTTTCATCCCGTTTCGTTATCCCGATTCGTTATCGAACCTAAGACCAACGTCACTAGCATCGCAAGTGCCCAACCACCGCTGTTAATCGTCGAATCGATAGTGTTCATACTCGTAGTATCAGGCCGTATCTTCGTTATAACACAACGATAACTAACTCCAAGGGAGGTCTATCAAACGCCCACAACCCTGTTCCTGACTCTTCTCCGACATATATATGTATAATTATTGTGCAATAAACACATTGCCTCAGCAGAAGAATTGTTTGATACGCTTCTGGTACACGCGACGAGAAGTTTGACCTTTTCACTGGAGATATGGAAGGCAAAAAAAAAGGGAAAGATATGGAGTACGATTATCTTATTGCTAAAGATACTTTAACTCTACTGAAGCTCTACTCAACATGTTTATCTTTCCCTATTTTGTTTCTTCTCCTTAATTTAACTAAAAAAATTCATAATATCGGTAATGGAACAATTAATACCGCTGTTATTAGCTTAAGAGATCCTTGTCTTTCTTTTCGCATTTCTTTCATGAAAAATTGAACCACGCATAAATGTTCATATTTTGCAAAAAATTGCTCTACCTATTAATTATCATAATAAGTATTACATTTTTATCTATCACGTAGATAAACATTGCATGCGCCCTCCCATCCACAAATTCCGATAAACGCATACACATTCTCAGTCCACTTATCATAAATATATAAGCTAAATCTAGTAATCCTTAAAATCATTTTCCCAACTCTTCCGTCCATAGTGTGTGACAGGCGCCCATTACTCACCCTTTGCAACTACCACCGCCCAGTCGTTCGATCAGTTGGATCAACGGATTATCGATCGATCGGATCGATCGGGACTAAACTGCATCAGACTAGCTGGCGTCACTTTTCAACATCTCATTCCTACAGAGGAAAAAAGACGGAGCCTTCTCCTTTCACGTCATTAAATCACCCCTTTTCAAGAAATGCTGCTTAGCTACCGAGAAACACGTGATTGCGTTCGCGAACTCTTGCAAACGCCGCTCAGAGTACACAGCGTTACGCCGAGCCACGAATTTCGTCGCGAGTATTTATCTTCTTTCCGTCCTGCCCTGTGTTCGCTATTTCAACAGTGTTCTCGCGGTGGAAGTCTGTCTCTAGTATCACAACGCACCATAACTGTGTCGTGAACAACAATCGCCGAATTCGCAAATACACAGAGGCTATTTGGCCGTCACTGATCAATCGTACTAAGAAACGACACTCAGGTACGTTCCTTCATAATCTAGTTTTTGGATTCGGTGGAACGGAGAATCTTACGTATTCTTGTCGTTTCATTGACTCTTTCAAATAGATTCAGACAAAATGTGATTTGGGGCAGTCGAAGAGATTCTTCGAGTTAAAGAAACCGTGAGTAACTTTGAACATTAACATAAAGGAAATCGGATACTTCTGAATATTAAGATACCTTGGTGACTTGTAAGCATTAAAATACATTACTGTGGCTGTAGCTGCTTTTCTCGAAAACAAAAACAAAAAAATAAATTCTTGCATTATCCACCCTGTTCGCCAGACTTAGTACCGTATGATCATTTTTTGGCATTGCGACTTTATGTAATAACGCAAGGGAAACAGTATGGAAACCTTATATTCAAGACATTCGGATGGTTGACGATGGATCTTCAAAGAAATTACATTAAAGAGGTGCAAAGATTATCCGATGCATTAGCTAAGTGCAATTCATTATAAAATCGCAGAAGGAACGTGATTCAAATAAAATAAAACACTTTCCCCAAAGCTATGCCTCTGATCTGTCGTTAAAAAAATTCAGAAATAAAGATTCTGTTCTTTCTGATAGCAATGATGAAATGTAGAATTTGATATCTTTATTTTGCTTATTTCCGGCTTTTGATCATTCGTTGACGATAATGATCCGTTTCATTATTTTATCACTTGGATATACATACATGTAATCGTTTCTATTAATTTTATGAATACGACTTTCTTTCAAATTGTTAATCATCTTTCGTTTTTACTTCTTTCACTCCAATTCTTTCGTTTCCAATCCCTTCGCTCGTATTTGCTGTGAAATTTGATAATTGCTTGATACGACAATTTATAATAACGATAGTACGAATTGGTTTATTATTAGCTAGGCCGAAGAAGAATCGCTGAATTGATGCTACTGTAATAAGAGGAGGAACTGAGAGAAAAACGATGGAGATTCTGGGAGTGAAATTCGCTCCGTTAAGAGTACCATTAAATCGAAGATTAGAAACCCTCTCAGTCGCGCTTTGGATCCTAATTTGCGCACTTGGATATTTCGTGGGATATATTCTCACCGCCTATTTTCTTTTCTTCACCCAAACCATGCGCTACTTCATATTGCTTTACTTCATCTGGATGTATTACGATTGGAACAAGTTCGATATAGGCAAAATACGGTAAGTTCGAAACATTTATTTATTTATTTTATTTGCAAGCTTCAGCCCTATGTTACAAAATGAACAAAAGGAACTACATTTTTAAACGTAGGAGTGAAGGAATAAATACGGAAAATAATGTAATATAATAACTTGTTAAGAGTTACATTACTGCAAAGCTTGTCGATGAATATTCAAAAAGAACCAGAGAATTGGAATTGGCTAGAAATACTATTACACGCCTGCGACATCTTCTAAAAATTCGAAGATATATATTAAGGTCTTACAATTTGATAAATATGATTTAGATAACTAATCGATAATAATCCTTCTCGTTACATAAACGAGTAACTAAAGAGTGAAACGCGACTTGATACGCACGTTGAACGAGAATTATAGAAAGAATTGATTAAAATCAATGACATAAATAGAATAAACATTTTATTTTTTTGATTAGACGAAATTTGATTTCTATTAAATATTCATAGTAACAAATTTTATCCATAATATATGCTGTTCCTGAGCGAACTGCCCGCAATGAAAATTTCATTTGAATACTATTCTCACCGCCTATTTTCTTTTCTTCACCCAAACCATGCGCTACTTCGTATTGCTTTACTTCGCCTGGATGTATTACGATTGGAACAAGTTCGATATAGGCAAAATACGGTAAGTTCGAAACATTTATTTATTTATTTTATTTGCAAGCTTCAGCCCTATGTTACAAAATGAACAAAAGGAACTACATTTTTAAACGTAGGAGTGAAGGAATAAATACGGAAAATAATGTAATATAATAACTTGTTAAGAGTTACATTACTGCAAAGCTTGTCGATGAATATTCAAAAAGAACCAGAGAATTGGAATTGGCTAGAAATACTATTACACGCCTGCGACATCTTCTAAAAATTCGAAGATATATATTAAGGTCTTACAATTTGATAAATATGATTTAGATAACTAATCGATAATAATCCTTCTCGTTACATAAACGAGTAACTAAAGAGTGAAACGCGACTTGATACGCACGTTGAACGAGAATTATAGAAAGAATTGATTAAAATCAATGACATAAATAGAATAAACATTTTATTTTTTTGATTAGACGAAATTTGATTTCTATTAAATATTCATAGTAACAAATTTTATCCATAATATATGCTGTTCCTGAGCGAACTGCCCGCAATGAAAATTTCATTTGAATACTGAAGCCGTTTATTTATACAATCATCAGCGGAGATGTGACTTAACGAGTTGGATTTCTGTACTACAGGCGAAAATTCCTGCAATGGATTAGAAGCTGCGCGTGGAACCGATACTTCTGTAACTACTTTCCTATAAAATTAGTGAAAACCACTGATTTGGATCCGAACAAGTTGTATTTATTCTGTAGTTTCCCGCATGGGATCCTACCGACAGGAGTTTATGGTGCATTCGGAACAGACATCCTCGGCTGTAGAGAACTTTTCCCGGGTCTCGAATTTAGGATCGTCATACTTGATGTTTTCTATAAGTCGCCGTTTTTCCGCGAGTATTTTCGCTCCTGCGGTACGTATTATTTATTATTTTTTATTCGATCACACAGTGCATATACGCTTACGCTATTATTCATATGTATTGGAACATTTTGATTTATTAACGACATTTGAATTTAATCACAGCGTAGATGAGGATAATTAATTAATAATTTAGTAAGCAGTATTTGTTATCTTTTCTAGAATCAATAGATTAAAAGTTTTCATTAAATATTGTGAAACATGGCAATAATGTTTCTTACTATTTGCTATATAGGGTACAAATTTGCTACATTTACATTTACATATAAATACCTCTTGTTGGAATGAATAGATGAAAAATTTATTTTACTTAGCAATATGCACATATATTTTCTACTTGTTCTGCATATCTACGCAATATTGCATAGCTTTACTGTTCAAATATCGTTGCTTGGATTTTCATTCACAACCTATCTATAAATTTAGAAGAAACTTCTCCGTCTGATTTACAATCCAGAAATTAAAGAATCCGGAAGGAAGAAGCTTGCCAAGTAACAATATGGTTTTTACATACTTTAATGATTTCTAACTTTAATTTTACTATTGGATGTTGCATCTTGAAACGAATCATAATATCCTTTAATACGAAGAGTAAAATCATTGCACCATGTTTTGCAAATACATCTCGTCTGAGACATGTAAATATCTGTTGTTTATTAATGACGGTCATTTCGGTATAAATTGGCTCTAGCGTAAGAAACATATTTTATAAATGAAATACTTTGAACTGTTTGTACAATGTACCTACTATACAACTGTTAATGCGCATACTTTATTGCTGCGTAATTTCTGTTAATGAAATGACAAAGTCATAAAACACGAAGTCCAAGTGCCTAACATTTCTTACATCATCATACCAACTTTTCAACGATTTCTTTTTGGTGGTTGACTTCTCTAATTTTACATCTCTGCTATTTTGCTACCAAATAACTATTATAATTCAACCATATGATTATGACTTATTTGAAATCGGTATATAAATAGGCGGCCTTGCTAGTACTCCAGAGTGCATGAATCAACAACTATCGACAAGACCTTCGCCACCGTACACCGGAAAGGCGACGGTTCTGATTCCCGGCGGAGCGGCAGAAGTATTCGAATGTAAGCCGGGCACTTACCGCATCCTGATAAAAAGGAGGAAAGGCTTTGTAAAGCTCGCGCTGCAAAATGGGTCGGTATAATCTTTCTTTTCGTTCACTCGAATCTTAATCTCATGAGAACTTAAAACAGTAGAAACCTCGTCTCTTTGAACGCCGTGGCCCTACACAAATCTGATTTAGCGTGCATGAAGTATAGTCACTTGTACATTATTGCAACTGTTACTTCCCTATAGAGTCACATAAATCAGCGGTTTAATCAAGAGCATCTGTCGCTTAAAAATCGAAGTGACACTCGCGGTATTCGTTTGTTTCAGAAACGCTCTGGTTCCTGTCTGTTCATTCGGAGAAACGGATACTTTCGATCAATTTTCCTGGCCAGATGGCTCGTTCGTGAAGAGACTACAGGAGTACATTCGTAAGAAAATCGGTATACCGCCGGTTCTACTGGTTGGTCGGGGATTCTTCCAATACACTTTCGGTCTTATCCCTCGACGGAAACCAGTTACTGTCGTTGGTAAGTGTTCAAAGCTGAGAAATATCTAGCTCTATAATACAATAATCTTTCGAGAAATATAATTTTAGGGAAGAGACTTTGGTGTTTGGAATACGTTTGAAAATTTTTATTTTCTCATAGAGGAAATTCCAGCTTCTTTAATGCTAATTAATTTTTTTTCTCAGTCGGCAGTCCGATGGAGTTACCAAAGATAGAAGAACCAACGAGAGAACAAGTCGAGGAATATCACGAGAAATTCGTCAAGCACCTGAAGAAGCTTTTCGAGAACGAAAAATACAAGTACATCGAGAACGCGGATTCGGTGCATCTTGAGTTCGTATAGCGATACTAGTAAATAACGATCATTTATAACGGATATATTCGCAATTGTTGTTCAAAAAACCAAGGAACTGCTCAATTGCTTACACTTGTAGGGACTTCTGGGAGCTTATATATAAAAGTGATAGAAATAAGCGGTTAAATGGGGTGGTAAATTATAATCACTTGCATATCATACAAGTCTTTTACCTTTCAATGAGCGAAAAATAGATGAATTCTGTCGCGGTGTTGTTAACTCTGTACAAGCATCTGTTGATATCATGTAATTATACATTGTTTGTATATATATAGTAAATTTTGTTAAAAAGGAAACTGAGTGTCCTGAATAAGAAGGTGTTAAAAGTTATTAAAAAAATTCGTACAAATTTATATGCATTACATGTAAGTACACGACTTATGCATTAAGATACCATCGGTCAAAGTATTAATTATAAATGTTGTCACGATCTAATTAATCTAAGTACATCTTTCTCTGTACCGGTGCACAGCGTCTGATAGATGCATACCTTGTCCTCCCGTCTATCTTTTTATAGCAGATCGTAATCCGTATATGTATTACTTCCTAACTCAACATGTTTAGCTTCCTTATTTCGTCTCTCTTTCTTAATTTCATTAACAAATCTATAATCTGACTGATTCTAAGGTTGATACCACTGTTTCTTATTAGCCTTAGAGATCCTTGTCGAACTTCGTATTTCTTTCTTAAAAAACTCAATCACGCAGTAATATTCACATCTTACAGAAAATTACTTCATCTACTTATTATCATCATAAGTATTAAAATATTAATACTTCCTACATTTTTATCTATCATGTATATAAACATTCAAAATTTTCTATAAATACATAAACATCCTCGGTCTACTTATATAAATATGGTGTCTAAATCTAATAATCGTTAAAATCCTTTTCCTAACTCTTCCGTCCATAGTTTGTTGTAGACGCCCATTATTCACCCTTCACAACCTGCACCGTCTAGTCATCCCTTCAGCTAGATTCGTGGATTATCGATCCAGAAAAGGTCAGTACCAAACCGCATCAAACGAGACAGCATCAACTTTCTTCAGCGCGTTCCCGGAGGGGAAAAACGATGGATGCTTTCCCTTTTTTGACATTGATTCCACTGCGAGAATGCCTGCGTGGCTACCGAGATTTATGAGATCACATTCGCGACCCCTTGCATACGGCGCTTACGCGTTGGACAGCGTCACGCTGCTACGCTGATCAACGCAACCTGCCAGCATTTCGTCGTGAACATTCATTTTCTTGCATTCGTCCTGCTCGGATCACCTCAACCGTATTATCGTGTCGTAAGTTTGGCTTCGAAACGATCAGTCTTAGACGATATCCTGAGCGCGACCAGATCGTGTCAAAATTGGAAATCCCTGGGCCAGCAAATAGAAAGAGGCTATTTGGCGATCACTGATAACTCCTGCCAGGAAACGACACTCACGTACGTCTCTCGGATGTCTATCTTTTTCATTCAAAGAAACGGGCAATCTTATGTTTTCTTCCTGTTTCATTGACTTTTTTGTTTCAATAGCGGGAAGGTAGGGAGAAAACGTGATTGAGAAGAGTTAGAGAGAGTTGCATGAAAAAAAATCAACGTATCTGTAGTTATCAAAATGCGAAATATCTGTAAGTAAAGTTTCTCGTGTATTAAATCGTGTAGAAAGTTTCATTCTTTGTTGTATGCTATATTCATATAACTGATGCGACTTTACATTAAAGTGATTTGAAAAGGATTATTTCTACGTGTCTTCTTAATGTAATTAAAAAGTTTTTTCGAAGTATTGGAATTGCTTCTCTCTCAGTATATTTCTTACTCAACACGTAGACAAATTCTTAACTACCTTCTCGAATTTTTGGATTTACGAACTATCTACTGTTTGCAAAAATCTAATATATGTTTGTACGCTTTATTATTAAAAAAAACACCCGAGATAAAACAATTCAGGCATTTTCTTTGTTATTTCAATTCTACTCTTTGATCAATGAATCATACAGTTCATCAACATGAACCTTAACGAGCCGTCAATATGTTTAACTTTTCAATTATGTATTTGTATTCATCTGTATATTTCGTTCGCTATTAAAGAAAAATCTATCTCAGAAAAACACACCAAAAGTACGATAATTTCATAATACTTATATTCTAATAATAACCACTTAATTAACTTCGTCAAAGAAGATATGAATTCTAATTAATACAGAACGAGAACTTGACATACATGTTCATTATGATATATTACCATACATTATGTATATAATGAAGCTACACGTAAGGTAATGACTACATTATAACATATGCTACTATATTACAATAAATAAATAATTTCACATGAATTAAATAATAGTACTAGAACTATAAATAAATAATATATTAATCTTAGAATAAACTGGGGCATCAAGCTCTGAGAACAGGCTTAATTAGCAATTACAATACGGTGCTCCGTAGGATAAGGTATTCTCACTTCTGAATGTGTTTAACGCTAATTGAAAACGCTTTCAGATTCAATTGCTTTCGCTTTCAATTGTTTTTCTATAAAGTAATCAGAACATTTAGAGAATAAAAACTGACAAGAAATAAAAGACCTATCTGTAGAGAATGATTCATTCAAATACAGGAAGTCTCATTTGTTTATACGCTTCTACATTTTCATAAGCTAACATTGACAAAGCTAAAGTCAAAATATTTTTTAAACTAATCGTCTTCAGACAACTAATCATTTCTATATCCAAAAATAATTTTATAATACATTTTACAATTACATCGTTGCGAAATATAAAAAAGTAGGTTTCCTATATCATTTAGGTGCTCGCTATAACATTCTCATTTAAGTTCAGTTAAACAGAAGATACGGTTTCTTTGAGTTGTAAAAATCATTTATTCTACAAAATCGATCTACTTCGAAACAATGGAAAGAGGCGTGCTTACTCTACTCCAACGAGTCGATTCTATTTCTTCTCGCGTGCGTAGCTTTTATAAATAATTCGAATGCATTGCGCGAACGACACGCGAATAATATACAGTCATTTCGACCTGAAGACATAAATCATAATTTTTCTCGAGTATAGCGTGGAGTTTGCTCGCTTGAATATCATTAGAACCTACGTTGGTTACGGAGCAGCCGGAGGAGAATGGTATCGGGCGTAAAATTTGATGATGAAGCTAGCTTGCCATAGGAACTCGAAATCGATCACTTTCTAAGTATGGCACTATGTCGAAGGATTGTGTTAATATTACGTATTCTCGATTATGTCCATCGTGTACTGAATTTCTATTTTTAGAGAGTATCGTCCACCAGCTGACGCATTGAACGTCATTAAGCAGTTGAAAACATACAGATTTTTTGGTAAACCTTGATCTCTAGACACAGCTTATCCGAATTAAAGATTGTGTTGTTAATGATAGCAATGATGACATATATTGCTATTTGATATCTTTAATCTGCTTATTTCACGCTTTTGATCATTCGATGGTGATAATGATCCGTTTCATTATTTTATCACTTGGATATACATACATGTGATCGTTTCTATTAATTCTACGAATACGATTCTCTTTCAAATTTTTAATCATCGTTCGTTTTTACTTCTCTCGCTCACATTCTTTTGTTTCCAATCCCTTCGCTCGTATTTGCTGTACAATTTGATAATTGCTTGATACGACAATTTATAATAACGATAGTACGAATTGGTTTATTATTAGCTAGGCCGAAGAAGAATCGCTGAATTGATGCTACTGTAATAAGAGGAGGAACTGAGAGAAAAACGATGGAGATTCTGGGAGTGAAATTCGCTCCGTTAAGAGTACCATTAAATCGAAGATTAGAAACGCTCTCAGCCGCGCTTTGGATCCTAATTTCTGGATTTGGATTTTTCGTGGGATATATTCTCACCGCCTATTTTCTTTTCTTCACCCAAA
>NT_178271.1:0-414 GCF_000188095.3 Bombus impatiens | reverse complement strand
ATAACGTAATACGTTATAACGTTATACCATATAACGTATTACCTTATTACGTTATACCATATAACGCATTACGTTATTACGTTATACAATATAACGTATTACGTTATTATGTTTCTCCATATAACGTTATAACGTTATAGCATATAACGTTATGTTATATAACCTAATACGTGATAACGCTATAACATATAACGTAATACGTTATAACGTTATACCATATGACGTATTACGTTATAACGTTATGCCATATAACGTATTACGTTATAACGTTATACCATATAACGTATTACATCATAACGTTATTCCATATAACGTAATACGTTATAACGTTATACGATATAACGTGGTACGTTATAACGTTATACCATATAACGTTATCTTATATAACATATTACGTTGTAATGTTATACCATA
>NT_178270.1:0-13555 GCF_000188095.3 Bombus impatiens | reverse complement strand
TATGTTACCAACGAAACAATTCATCGCGACCTCAAGATACCCACAGTTAAAGAGGAAATAGCAAAATGTAGCGACAGATATAGCAAAAGATTCAACAAACACCGAAACCCCATAGTCACTGGACTACTTGACGGACCAGATTCGCAGGCTGAAGAGGCACTACCCGCTATACCTAAACGTTCTTCATTTAGTTATTAAAAATTAAGCAATATTCACTTATTTATAATACTTACTTATAAATTATATTTATCTATAATAAGTATTAACTTATTATAAATAATCAGCCATGTCACTGCGCCAAGCCAGAAAAATTACTGAAAATTCTCAACGCGAGAATTGATTGTAATTTTAACAAATAAATAAAAAAAAAATGCAGTAAATCTACTACCACTGGTCAGTGGTCTCAGTAACTATTGGTATTCGGTCTTACCCGGTGTCACGACCGACACACTTCAAAACCGATGGGCTAATGACGGACACCCTCCAGACGGCAAGGGAGTGCATGCGGCAGCAGGGGGTCCAGGGCCCGGGCCAACACCCGGGGGTCCTCCCTACTTCATGAGATAACCACTTGTATAGGGATGCGGCCGAGTTGTAAGAGCTCCAGTCTTTGAAAGACACGGCTGGAGTTGGGAAGTTAACTGTCATTAGTGTAAACAAGATGTTAGCAAATAAATTCTCTCTTTTTTTATTTTCACCTTCGATTTCTTTTTTCACTTTACGTGACGCCGGCTTCGGCGATCCTCATATGAATCTAAATCTTGTTTTAAATGCATTTAAATTTTCTTACTGGCTATTTTACTGGATCGCAACTTTCTAGGCGGTATTTCCTTAAAATTTGTTCTTTGCATAATATTTCCGATAATTATATCACATCTTTATTTTTTTATAATTTTTATATTTAAGGAATTATTTTCTTCCGATTCCGCTAACTCAAAGTGCTATCTCAATTTTGATGCGAGTTCTTCAACTATCTTATCATTTGTTGCTATAAAAAGTCAGCTACGTATATTTCAACGATCGGTTGCTTCTGTCCCTTAATTTACATGCACACGATTCTCCTTCAAATTGTGTTATATAATATCCAATGGTATCCAGATTAAGGCAATCCATATGTGCGTTTTTCTAGCTCGCATATTTTGTTACCGTCGGTTATAAATCCTAGTGGTTGTTCCATATATGCTATGTCCTTTATATTTCTGTATAAGTATGACGATTTGACGTTAGATTGCTTGATTTTCATTCGATTAATCGGTGTTAGAGCCAGCATAACCCTTGCTGTGTCCAATCGCTTGACAGGAGCGAATGATTCCCCGTAATTTATTCCGATTTCTAGTCGCGTCCTACTGCGAGTAATCTTGCTTTGTACTTTATATTTGCTTCTTGCGAATGTTTCTGACTGTACACCCAATTTCTCTCTATCGTTTCTATCTCTTTATCGTGCTGCACTAATCTCCATTTCGTGTGCTGTCTCATCATGGTGAGACACGATCTCTGATTCTATCGCTGCCACATAGTTATTTGGTAGTAATGTGTCCTGTGTATTAATAACATTCGTTCACTCATTTCGCTTTTCTAATCTATCGAAACGTCTTCTTCTCTTAAGCGCATTTCTCTTTCCATTAGCAACCTGTCATGCTTTTCTCGTGCGACTTTATTCAGCCATCCTAATTTGCGTCCGCGTTTTATATTTTATATTTTCTTGAAACTCTTCTGCTTCTGGTTAGTATTTTCTGCTCCCTGTATTACCTTCGTTAATTTGGCTTTCCATATTGTTGAGGTTTTATCTCGGAATAGGGAGAGCAAACGTGTAGATGAACGTTTGCTCTCCCCATTACCACCTAATGACAACATCCGCAACCACTTAGTTGTCAACCCAATATTATAGAATTTCTTTATTCAGAAATGTTAGAAATTAGGATTTCCAATGGTTTCTATCCTATATGATAATTTATTTATAGATTGATTTATTACAATAGACTAAACAGAAAATGGATGGTTAGTATTTATTTATTATAATGTAGTACTGTAAATAATTGTGATTAGTTTATTAATGGCAAATGGATTAAACAGATGTTAATTAAACAGAAAACAATGGTTATTAAACATGAACTAATTGCAACAAACTTATAATTATTAAAACAACTAGATAATTAATTAACAATTCTTGTCAACGCAAATTCAACTCTCTCTTAACAACACAAACCGCACTCTCTGACTTCTCAATTGATACTGCTATTAATTCGTTTATCGTCCCCTAGCAACTCCTTATCTTTCGTCTTAGCCCCACTACGCACATGCTCAACAACCGCTTGTTTATAATTCGCACCTCAGTAACCGCTTGTTTACAATCCGCACAACAACCCTAAGCCCCTTGTCCATGATACTACAATAATATGAAGGATGATTATTTAACGTGAACTTAATGCAGTAGTGTGATGTGACAACTGTCGATGAACGACTCTTGACTCTTGACTCTCCAGTGGCTAACCGAATATCAACGGCTGCGGTGCTGAAATATATTGATGGCCGTTAGGCCTATTGAATTTACCGACCTCTTCGGCTTGTCGGCATTTGCGCTTTGTCGTCGACGTTGTCTGTATGTCGGTGATCTCTCCGCGGTATTATAATAGAGACAAAAAAGCTGCTGGAAAGAGAATCGTTGTATCAGGGCCGACAAACGTGTAACATCAATCCATATCAGATACCAGGCCGCATACCGAGAGCAAGATGGCATCCAGATGCGTACACCAATATGACTGAGCTGTTGACACACCTTACTGCGTACCCTCGATAGTCTTAAGGACCCACCATAAATCTTGGCATTTTCATAGTTAAGGTCTTTCGGACCAAAAACAAGCATCTTCTATTTCCAGTGTTCTTTACATTTTTGTTTACTACGGAAAGATAAGGGAAACTTCTCACGTTTGGTATCTTCCGTTAGCAACTTTCCCTCAAGGACGGCTAAGAGCCTTCCTAGTCCACCAGGGTTCTTGCGCTCCAATCAAAAGCAATGTCTATCACCCTCGCTTTCCTAACCAAAATTGTCCTTAACGAATCAGCTCATCTCGTGGCCTTAGACACACCCATCGCTAGCTTTCCTCCGCCACAACATCGTCACTAAACTACTCAGTCTCTATCTTTAGAATAATCAACACCCTTTTTCCGAGTTTCTACCCTTAAACCAGTCGCGTACTTAGTTTATACCTACGCATCAGTGTAACTAGATTCTATATAAAGTTGTTGGAGTGAACAGTGATTTATACGTGTCAATTCAGTGTATATTCAATTGTAATTATTGAATTCATAATAAAGATTGATAAAAAGAAAACTAATAGTTGTGTTACGGTTCAACCTTGTTATTTTTATATAATCTGAGTTGTGAATTGTGATTTTGCGTGACAAACGTGTGACAGCGACCATACCCAAATCCACGTTATTCCACACTATGAGCACCTGTCAATGAACCGGTACACTTTGATCTTACTTTTGAACGTGGCCCAACACCAAATTTTCCCCATTACGTACGTCACTCAGGTTCCTCTCCTTGCCCCTCAACTCCTACAAACTCAACATATAAAAACTGGGAGTATTCGACCACGAGACTAGTCTTGGCCGCGATTTGAACGACTATTGTACTTTGTAACTTCGCTACTTCATTGTAATATTGTACTTAATCAGAAGACCACTTTCTCAGAAGACAGCTGTGATTTATTATCATTCCTTAACCTGGCTTCCAGTGTATAATCTCTATTCTCTTCTTTATCAAGTCTTAATTCTTTCTCTGATCCTGTTACCTTTACTGAGTTCCCTGAAAAGGTAACTTTATTGCCAATTTTTGTTAGGTACCTTATCGATAATAGATAGGTACGTAAGCTTGTAAACTGCAGGATTCCTTTGATGTATATATTTCTATGTTCATTCGTTACTGGCATATCTACATGTATGGCACTTCTGCCTGTGCTAGGTTCGCTTTGGTCAAGTAGGGTCCAACATTCGTCAAGCATATAGCATTCAGTGACGTGTGTGATGATGTGTCAGAATTCACAATCCCTATTTGTTCAGAGTGTCGAGAGTTATTATCTTTCTTAGTATATATTTTGGAATATACAAATGCATGAAAAGCATATCCTTCGTGGGCTTCAATAATCATACTTATTTGCTGCTTGCTATTGCTAAATTCTCGCCTAATTCTTGTGCCTCCTCTTCTTTTATTAATTCTATTTTCTAATGTACCATCTCTTTTGTCAGTTCCGTAAAAGCAATCTTTTGCTTTGGTTTATTGTTAACTTTCATACGATTCTCTTCTTCGTAATAAGGTGCATATGTCTTCTAAGATGACATTTTGAGTTCTCTACATTATAGCCATCCTTTTAAATTTTATACGTACGCCCCGAACTACACGGTATGCTATTTCTCGGGTTTTATTACTTTACCCAGGAGCAGAATGTGCTCCTTTGAGCAGCATTCTCTGCACGGATTATATATTTCATTGCAATTTCAGGACTTGCAGTTCAGGACCTTTGTAATACCTTTTAGCTCTAACTCTATATCTGTTATTTGATCTTCAGCTTCCCCCACATAAATATATCTTAAATCGCTCCATATCTTTTTGCGCTCGTCTCACCTAAGCACAGTCCAACCTGTTCGGTTATTATAATAATTTCGAACGCCTCATTATTTTTCACTTCCCAGATCAGGCAATTATTTTCTTGAGTATTTTGTGCAGATTTATCATTTTCTATAAGTTCCTTAAAGAGTTTGTGGTTTCTCAAGGTTGCACCTACTTTCAACAGCCATACTTGATACTTTTTATCTATTAATCGCTCTACCTTACTTAATGACATCGCTATACTATCCATCTTCCCGTTTTTCTATTCTTTCTACTCTATTTTATTTGTTCGAAACGAAAGCGGCATTCGTCACACGCTTTACTTTTCTTTCTTGCCTTGTATTTCAATATTTTTGCGGTAACCACTATTTGTGGATTCGTGAATTCTCTCTCTCTCTCTCTCTCTCTCTCTCCCTCTCTCTCTCTCTCTCTCTACGAAGCTTATATTTCATCGCGATCTGTCTAAGAAGCGTAATTTTTCAGTTCCTTGCATACAATGAAATGTCGAAATTCTACAGTGGAAGTCTATAGTGTCTATAATGTTAATAGTGTCTATAATGTCTATAGTGTCTATAGTGTCTATAGTGGGAGTGTTTCAAGGGATTTACTGTATGCATATGATAACTCTTTAAGATTTCCGAGAATGGTACCCTCTCAGATGTTTAGCAGAAGCGATATGCCAGGCTGAGTTTCAATATTTAGACTAACATTTGTAAAATAATGACGTTTCTATTTCCCTTGCAAAAATTGAGGAAGTATATGTAGAGACCTATTTATAACAATGGTAATATGGTAAAATAAAAGTACTGATGGTATTTTGATTATAATTTTTGTTATCTTTAAGATGTTATCTTTAAGATGAATATAAGATGAATATATTTAGAATGAATTTAAGATGAATATATAAACAAAACGTCAAAATCGTTTACTATGTTAATGCTGATCTAACTCACGTAAACCGCACCCATCTACTTTGCGTCGCGCCGCACCTACATCGAATATAACGCTGAGAGTTACTGTTATTCGCTAATCACATATGTACATCACGAGGTCATTGGAAATTTTCACAGTTCACGTCACGAATCTGTGGTGTGTTCGATCGAACGGTATGTTTGGGCGTTCGCGCATAAGATTTCAAAGATAAAAGTTTTGTAGTACCGTGTTACGTAAAATGTCAATGCAGTTCCAAAGCGTTTAGATTATTATCGTTAATAGGCAGTGGTTATTCAAACAAAATTGTCCTTTTTATTATCTCCGCAATACTTTATCCAATTTTTATATTTATCAATATTTCATTTCATTTTTATATCTTGGCCTTACAAATTATCCTTCTTTTAGACAAATCTCATGCTACATTTTACGTAATGTATATCAAGTACTAACGAAATTTTATTAAAATTTATCTAGGATACATACTTGCACACTCATAGATGACATTTTATTTTTATTTTAACCTTTATGTAAGGTTTACACCGAATATGCTTGTGTCTAATACAGTTTCATTAAAAAATTTAAAAATTTTCTTTTAATAACTAAACATTACAATTTTGTGTATTATACATAATACACAAAAAGAATTAAAAGACACAAAATGAATTGAAAGAAAATTACTAAAATAGTTATGTCGCTCAATTTTTCTTTTTCTTATTGATTACATAAAGTCGCACTACAGATTCATTTGTTTAAAAAATTTCAGTAATTGTAATGTTTTAAGTTATATTTTATTATGTGGAATTAATATTAAAGGTTGATTTAGTAGCAGAAAATTTGCTGTAGTGTAAGATGAGATAGTCCAGAGTAATATTTTTCTCTCTTTATTTTTTGATATTATTGTTGAGAATTTTAGATCTTAATTGCCGAAATAATAGTATAAGGACACTAAATTTACACTTGGAATTTATATTAGAACAGTTATATATTTATTTGATAAACGATTTCAAAGATATTCATCGATACACACTTGCACGCGTCTCACTTTCTTCCATACCAGACTGTTAGTCGACTAAACAGTTTACATTTCTTTGTTTCGAGACGCCGCGCACAAACATACTTCCATACATTCGTATTCACGTACATGTATCATTACTATGCAACTAATCTAGTCCAGCACATAAAATTATACATATCTCAATAATTATAATACTTTTGCATAAACTACATTTTTAGTTCTGTTACTGGTAGAAATTGATATGTATTAATTTTCTGAGTTTTTAGGGTCTGCATATACAGGGTGGTTGGTAACTGGAGGTACAAGCGGAAAGGGAGTGATTCTACGCGAAAAAAGAAGTCGAAAATATAGAATACAATTTTTTCGTTCGAGGCTTTGTTTTCGAGAAAATCGACTTTGAATTTTCGCTCGGTACGCGTGCACTTTATCGCGTCTCGTTATAACGGATCTCACTGTAGATCGTTGTCTCGATGAAAAAATTTAAAAAAAGAAAAAAAAAAGTTTATTCTATATTTTCAACTTCTTTTTTCGCGTAGAATCACCCTCTTTCCGCTTGTACCACCAGTTACTAACCACCCTGTATATATAATATAATATAATTATATATATATTTATGTAATGGTGTAATATTTTGAAAATCAGACGATCGATTCGTAAAAACTCAAAGATCAATTTTCTAGGTCTTTTTCCGTGTCTCCTTAAAACTCTTCGCTTCTAATCTTTCTTCTCTTTCTCTTTCTAACTTTTAAACTTGCTTTTCTTCTTCTTTGTTCAATCTTCGCTTCTTGAAATCCTGTTCTATTCTCTCTGCTAAGTCCCTGTCCTTGTCTATTTATATTGTTCGACCGACTCCCAGTAAATACAGGGAAAGTCAAACCGTCGGTTGATGTTTTATATTCTATCGAATTTACATATATATATACATATATACATACCAATGAGAGAATCATACATTTATTGCATATTTTATGCATTTTAACTATTTCAATACCATTCACATGAAATAATTGTTGATACTGTGATCGTAACGGTTGAATGCTAATCTATTGTTACTGCGTAGTGGCGCATATTTCTTAATTGCGCAGTCTATTTGTATTAGGACTAATTGTAGTAGGACGTTCTCGTAGTTCGTTAATTCTTTGAGTGCTTACATTTAGCGCTGATTTTTTCTATTTCGAGTCTGAAAAGTTCGAACTCTATCGTCGGTAAATCGCTTAAAGTGTCTATCGCTAGTTTCTCGAGCTGAGGTTACTATCTATCTATCGTCTTTTCGTAAACAATTTTCCCCTATTCCTTCAGCTTCGTTAAACTTGAGAATAACTCCGTTACCTTGTCTTAGTGTCGGGTCCGCACTTATCAGTGGTCGGAGAGCGATTCCCGTTTTAAATATTGACGGTCGTTAGCGAAACTATCGCACGATCTGGTAATCGCTATAACTCGAGACATCTCGAAAGCATCTTCAGTGCGACGCAAAGCAACTTCACAGCGTCGTAACCATGTGGCAACATTGCCTCTCCCTATCTCTCTCTTCAATGTGCAACCGTTCCGACTGCGCCAACTGAATGTTTCGTGCTTACTCCCCACAATTAGTTTCGTGATTTAAGACTCACTATTATTTATTATAAAAATCAACATAGTGAATAGTATTCGAGAGATATTTCTAGGAAGTGACTATCAACTGACGGTCGAGCGAAACGCACCCATGCAATAGAGGCCTGCTTGGTCATATCTTATATTCATTGCCCGGTTTCCTGAGAAGTCAGAGTAATAAGATGTACCCTATATCTTGCAGAAAATGTACTTTTCAATGTGGAAGAATTATTATCAAATCATTTAAGTAGTTTTTCAGATTACCTCGGACACAAGCACATACATACCTATGCACAGACCTTCTCTGTTTTTATAAATATTATAAATATTATTTATCGGTACATCATATGAAAGATTCACAAGAAAAGAAAGAATGTCAATTTCAACGACTTTGAGTTCAACGTTAATTCTTTCGTATGCCTTGCGTGTTTTCTTTATCACTGGTTATGTCGTATTAATTTGAATAAAAATTTTTTGAATTTTAAGATAGTTACAAGAAATTGAGGTGTAGAGCGCACTCTTCATTTTTACATGTTATTGGGTTATATGCGTGTATGCCAGCAAACTTCGTTACAAGAACGAACAAGAACGCTGCCGCCATTTATCGTTCAATTTGAGGATCGCAGTGCGCCCCGTTGTTTACGCTGACCTATTTTCCTTCGTGTAAGAAGATTTATTCGCACAGGGGGGTATTTCGGTTCATTTTTAATTGCCAGTAATTAAAACACGAAACTGAAAACGCATTTTTTTTATTCTTGATGCCCATCTTATTTTAGCCTCAAGAAAACACCTTAAATATTTGAATGTCTGTAGCCGAACATTCTGTATACTGAAAAATAAATTTTTATTTTCTGAGAAATGCTAATTTATGTCATTTCTCTCTTTCTCCGTCGAGTTATTACATTATAATCGTTAAATAATAACATATTCAAATTTTCTGTATTTTAGTTTTCATATTGCGTTTGGATTATATTTATTATATTTATATTCCGTTTGAATTATTTGTTACGGATGCAAAACATCCGGTTTCCACCTGCATTCTTCTAATTGCTCGAATCCCCGCTTCGTAACGTATTATTATTAGTAATTACATCTATTTGTAATTACGTTAGTAATTATATTGATATAATTCTGTTTTTATTATTAGAAGATAACATAATTACGAAATAATCACGTGTCAACGTTGTATCTTTTTGTTTTTGCGTTATGAATATTATATTAGATATAGAATTGACATTATATAATATTATACTTATAGAATATTGTAATTAATTAAGCTGCTTGAAATACTTTTATTGCACAAATAAGTTTGTTCTAATATAATATAATATAAACTTACACCGGATTAAGATATAATAAAACTGGTTGACGGGCTATTACCTTTCTCCAAATTGTAATAACATTTATACAAAATAAACTAATTTTTAAGTAGTTCCAATGTTCACTATTTATGTTTCCATGTACGCATATCAACATAGCAATTACATGATTATAATTATCATATGTATGTAGCGATAAAAACGAATATTTGGAAAGGAATTATTTAATATTTAAATTTTATTCATTTATTTTTACCATACCATTTTTACCATTTTAGTGATATAAAGTATTTTTGAACAGGAAGTATTTGATATTTACATTTTAGTTATTTATTTTCTACTAGATACGACTACGACATATTAATAAGAAAGAGTTTCGATTTAACCTTCCGAAGATTTATTAATTGCAGTGTTTTCGAGCATGCGTTACATATAAAACTTTGCATCAAGTTTCATAAAACAGAACAGTTAATTCATACTAAATCAACCAGACGTAAGTTACAAAGTTGCATGTTTAAGCAATTTAAAACTTATTGGCAAAAGTTTCGACCGGCCTTTTCGATAAAGATAAAGCCTGCACTTAGTGTTTTCGATACATAGAACTTGGCTTAAAATATTTGCCTTATTTCCGAAGTTTTATCTCGTTGCGAGCAAGCGTGATTCTCGATGGAGCTTAGAAATAGTGGCAAAATGCCAGAAGACAATGTTGGTAGATGGACGTTTAAAGTAACTTTAGCTCCGAAGCAGTTCAGTGCCGAAAAGCAAACTCGTTTTCCCGAGTTAATAAAGAAAATTTATTATAATTTCGTCAAACATATTTTTAATGTTCTTTCGTAGAAATTATAATATTCTTAGCCTTATGGAAGGTGATTACTGTTTTAAGAAATAATATTTTCTTTGAAAATAAGGACACATGGAATATTTTTATTTATTTTCTTCCTGCGGCTTTTTACTACGATAAAAAATATTGTTCTCCGTTAAGGAACGATAATTTCAACTGAAATCATTGTACGTAATGGATTAAAAACGTAAAGCTTTATGAAGCACAGAAAATTGTTAAAATTCTTTACAATTGCCAAGGTATCTCTTTCGAGTCTTAAATATTAGGTTGTCCGAAAAGTTTCTTCCGTTTCATAAGGCGATAATAGATGAACAACAATTTCTGTTTTATATTATTTTATTGAATTAGGTATGATCCATTTAGTTCTATTTCTATTATTACATTCGTGCATAATTCGATAAACTAATATAAAACAAGAAATATTGTGCGTCTATTATTTCCTTATAAAACGAAAGAAACATTTCGGGCAACCTAATAGTCTCATATTAAAACAAATTAGAATGCTTTCAGAGCACTTCTCTTTATATAATTACGTAGAAAATCATTTTCTACTTTATCTTACTATGCAACTTCCTGCTATTTAAACCTATCGACGTTATGCCATTTCACGTACGCTCGTTGATAGCCTATTATAAACACATGTCATATGAATAACTAAAGTTAAACGTAAAAGTGTTTGTGAAAATGATGCATTGTAAGACGTTTATAGTTTACGAATATTACATAGGCTCGTGCCCAGGAATTTGATGATTTTACTCCGAAATATCGGTAAGTGTGCTTACGAATCCGCTGCAATCGATTTCTTAAATTTAATGTCACCTCCGCCATCTTTACCACAGAAGGTAAAGGGATATAAACCAAACTATTTTTCATAACCTTTCTCAATTTATTTAAAGTAAATATAGAGTAGAAAATGTTGTTTAAATAAATGTAGATTTACATATTAGAGTAGAATTCAGTTACAGGCATGATCGTGTCGCAGATTCCAGATACAACGCAGACTGCACGACCAAGCCTAACAAATCGATTGATGCGCCTTGCTTGAAACATTTTCTGTCGCTAAGAGCCTTATCCCCACCACGGGTATTTCCATACATGTACATACGATCCTACTGTGGAGTTTAAGAGAAAGGATATTTTATATAATATCATTTCAGTAATTTTTTTTTAATTTGTACTTTGCAATTTGTCCAGCTGAGCATTTGTTCAATTTTTCTAGCTTTATTGCTAAATAATATGTGGATGGCTACGCCCATCGGAATACCATCTTCCAGTTTGTCTATTTTATTTCTTTAGTGAGGTCACTGAGGTATTTTCTCTTTAGTCTTCTTTTTATGAGCTTTTTCCTTGTATCTCTTTGCGTACCTGCCGATAATTTCAGTAATGATGACACGATAAACCGAATATTATCGTGCATTTGTATCAGAAACGTTTTTTAGAAATAGTGAATCAGTTATTAGAACAAAATAATTATTTACTTATTTAATTTTATTTATTATTACTTGGTCCGTGCCTTTTGGCTTTGGACGAGCTTTCGGTTTTACATCTCGTTTACCTATTACGCTTTTACATTCTATCAGTCTTTTGACGTTATCACCTCATTGCCTCCTCCCTTATATCTATCTAATCTCTCTTTTCTTATATATCTACCAATATTCCCTTGCTTTGGTCTCGTTTCCACGTCTGAATCCTGCTAATATTTTTCTGTCCTTCCACTTCATCCTCCCTTCTAAGTATTTTGGTAACTCTTCTGTGGCGATTTTTCTATATTGTCGAACAAAGTAATTATTTCGCATACATTTTTAAATTCCGCGCCACGACACTGTTCATTGCCGTAACTCCATCAAGTTACAGGTTCGGAATTTTTGGCACAGTGCTTCTGCATTAAACACGAAGCTACTCGCTGTTGCTCGTGCAATACGAATTGCAGAGGACATTGAAACTGTGAGAATAGCAATGCAACGGGATCAACGCTGTTCAACCAGGAGACACGCAAGCGCTTTATTTTCAAGTCGAAGTCTTCGTTGAATTTTGCACAAGGACCCTAACTTTCATCCATACAATATAGTTGTCGTCCAACAGCTAAATTTTTCTCAAGAGTTACTTGAAATTTTGACTGTAAATAGTGCGCTGAACTTTCTGCTTATGTCAGACCAGACTCATTTTGTATTATCTGGTTGTGTCAATAAATAAAATTTTCCTGAAAATCTTCACGAAGTTCAGGTTTTCACACCCAGAAAATTACCGTATGATATGGAGCAGCATTGTTTGGTACCGTTGCCTCTTCTTTGAGGACAGGCTATGCTGTTACGGTGACATAAAATCGCTATGTGAAAATTCTGTGTAATTCTTTGGAACTACAATTGCATCGACTTGAACACTGTATGGGTCCCATTAGGGTAGTAGGTCGTCCGAAAAGTTCCTTTCGTTTTATAAGGAAATAATGGATTTTCCGTTTTGTATTATTTTGTCGAATTACGTATGATCCATTTTGTTCCCAGCAAAATAAAGATCACAACGTTCGACAGATTAGGTTTCATGTTTATATAAAGATGCGTCGTTGTAAAAGACGTGTCTGGAAGAGAAAGACACTTTTCGGACAACCTAATACAACTTTGCACGTCACAATGGCAGTGTGTTGAATGTTTGCGCGTGGAATGTTTTCTGGACATTCGGTTTCATGGTACGACGATATTTCTTATTTCTCTGGATCGGCAAATTTGATTTATTGCGATTAGTGATAGTTGCCTCAAAAACCAAAAAACAAAGAGTGTGATCCTCCATTTGCCAATATTTAGGAATTGAAAGAAAAGATAAAATTGCAGCATTCCATAACGAAATGATCCAAAAGGTAATAGGAAATCTTTGGAATCAACTAGAATAATATTCGAGAGAGTCTTTTTCGAAAAATAAATTGGCATCTTTGTATTAACATAAAAGCTTAATAAGAAATTGAAATCTCAAAATTCTATTTCATTTGAAAAATCGTTCAGATTTCTGTGCCTGCCATGTATAATCTGTGGAGTAAATATGTTCCCAACTTGCAATTTAAATTACCTAAAAAATAAAAACTCTAAACTATCAAATAAACAGTTTTGTTTATTTTGTTATATTTGTTTCAAACGACTAAGTTTAAGACATTTGAAAAACTAACGAAATAAATAGAAGATATGTTATATATAAATTATTAGAAAGAGATTATATCATAATAATTTTCAAACCTTGTTCCATTATATTCAATGGCT
>NT_178269.1:269-741 GCF_000188095.3 Bombus impatiens | reverse complement strand
CACTAAATTCGCATATCTGCATCATACTCGTAAAGTAGATTTCCTTAATACCGGTAAAGCACTTAAGTACTATATTTTTATTCGGCAGTCCTTGCCAGATAATAGCGGGTCAAGAGAGGTGTCCTACGGGTAAAGAGTTCCGACATTTTTGCCAAAATATAGGAACATTAAACTCCACCTAATAGCAACCGGTGCTAGTAGGACCAATGGACAGGTAGAGCGTACTATGAGTACGCTAAAAAATATGTTCACGACGGTAGAAACGACCGGGCGGTCTTGGCAAGACGCGATCGGGGTTTACAATTGGCTTTAAATTGCACTACCAACCATGTAATTAAATCAAGCCCGTTAGAACTGCTGATCGGTAAAGCAACAAGGCCATACGGCTTGACGCTACCCGATAATATAGAGGAAAAGACAATAGATATCTCCGATGTAAGGCGCCAAGCCATAAAAAATATAGAGGCTAGGG
>NT_178269.1:0-254 GCF_000188095.3 Bombus impatiens | reverse complement strand
TAGTGCCAAGTACGACAAGGACAGATTTGATAAAACTAAGGCGAAAGTGGTTAGGTTCAACCTCGGCGATTTTGTGCTACGGAAAATTGAACAGAGAAAGCAATGTAAACTAGATCCGAAATTTAAGGGTTCATTTAGGATAGCAGTTCGCTGTGGAGTGCCGAAGCGTGCAGACGTGTCTCTAGTGCCCAGCGTAGTTCGAAAACAACACGTGTCGCCCAACCGTCGAAAGAGAACACAGCCAAGTGTCCACT
>NT_178268.1:400-658 GCF_000188095.3 Bombus impatiens | reverse complement strand
AACGTATTACGTTATATGGTATGACCTTATAACGTATTACGTTATGTTCTATGACGTTATAACGTATTACGTTATATGGCATAACGTTATAACGTATTACGTTATATTGGACAACGTTGTGACGTATTACGTTATATGGGACGACGTTATAACGTGCTACGTTATATGGCATAACGTTATAACGTATTACGTTACATGGGATGACGTTATAACAATTACGTTGTATGGAACGACGTTATAACGCATTACGTTATATGG
>NT_178268.1:0-301 GCF_000188095.3 Bombus impatiens | reverse complement strand
GTTATATATGACGACATTATAACGTACTACGTTATATTGTAAGACGTTGTAACGTATTACGTTATATGAGATGACGTTACAACGTATTACGTTGTACCGGACGACGTTATAACGTATTTCGTTACATGGGATGAGGTTATAACGTATTAAGTTATATAGTATGACGTTATAACGTATTACGTTATATGGGACTACGTTATAACGTATTATCATCATGTTATATCGTATGAGGTTATAACGAATTGCGTTATTTAGTATAACGTTATAATGTATTACGTTATATGGAATGACCTTATAACGT
>NT_178267.1:0-440 GCF_000188095.3 Bombus impatiens | reverse complement strand
GAGCACCTATGACTCTCCGAGGCTTCCCAATACACCGTTTGAAGGCGTCATGTTGCTTGTCAGCCTAAAACCTGTGGAGCCTCTTACCTTAATGAGGCTCCATTCTTCCGAGGTACCCCCTCGTAGGGACTTATAATTTCTTAAAACTGACAATAGTCAATATTCAATATGTACAATTCCATTATAATAAATAAACACAAATTAAATTAAACGGCATATAAATAAATACAGAAATAAATAAATAATTTAATAAGTTAGGTTGAAAACAATTTTAACCATCTAAAAATATGTTGTCAATTTCAATGAAGCTCCTAAGCACGTGTATTACTATTGTCTTAATTTTATTGTTATTTAATCCCAGTTCGTATGAACTTTCCTTGGGTTTTATAGTAGCAGTCCCTCTACTACCAAGCACTACTGGTATTATTTGTCCTTCTTTC
>NT_178266.1:0-265 GCF_000188095.3 Bombus impatiens | reverse complement strand
TCATTTCACTCCATTTAGCATTGCAAATATAATTCACTCCCGCTTAAGCGTCGAAACAAGCACAACAGCTCGCAAATCTCGATGATTCCGTCGATTTTGACGAAAACTAACTGTCATTTCCTTCCCGTTGGAGATATTTGAACTTTTAAGAGCTCGTTCAACACCATTTTGCACTGCAAATGTAATGCACTCCCGTTTAAGCTTCGGAACAAGCGAAGCAGGTCACAAAACGCGACGATTTCGTCGATTTTGACGAAAAGTAGTC
>NT_178265.1:0-289 GCF_000188095.3 Bombus impatiens | reverse complement strand
TTCAACGAGCCCTTAAACCTCGAAATATCTCCAACGGGACGGAAATGACGGCAGGATTTCTTCATAATCAACGAAATTTTCGCGATTAACGATCTATTTTGATCACTTCGGAAATTAAACCGTAGTGCATTGCATTAGCAGTGTAAAATGGAGTTCAACGAGCGCTTAAACGTCGAAATATCTCCAGCGGGAAGGAAATGACGGCTAGATTTCTTCATAATCGACGAAATTTTCGCGATTAACGATCTATTTTGCTTGTTTCGGATCTTAAACCGTAGTGCATTGCATT
>NT_178264.1:0-424 GCF_000188095.3 Bombus impatiens | reverse complement strand
TAATACGTAATAACGTTGTCCCATATAACGTAATACAACATAACGTCACACCCTATAACGTAATACGTTATAATGTCATACCATCAAACGTAATACGATATAACGTCATACCATACAACGTATTACGTTATAACGTCATAAACTACAACGTAATACATTATATCGTTATCCCGTGTAACGTAATACGTTATAACGGCATCCCATATAACGTAATACGTTATAACGTCATGCCATATAACGTAATACATTACTACGTCATCCCATATAACGTAATACGTTATAACTTCATACCCTATAACGTAATACGTTATACCGGCATACCATATAGCGCAATACTTTATAACGTCATCCCATATTACGTATTATGTTATAACGTCATCTCATATAACGTTATACGTTATTACGTCATACAATACAACGTAAT
>NT_178263.1:0-285 GCF_000188095.3 Bombus impatiens | reverse complement strand
TACGTTATATGGTATGACGTTATAACATATTATCTTATATGGGATGACGTTATAACTCATTACGTTGTATGTTATAAAGTTATAACATATTACGTTATGTGGGACGACGTTATAACGTATTACGTTATGTGGGATGACGTTATAACGTATTACGTTATATGGGATGACGTTATAACGTATTACGTTATGTGGAATGACGTTATAACGTATTACGTTATATGTGATGGCGTTATTACGTATTTGGTTATGTGGGATGACGTTATAACGTATTACCTTATATGGGAT
>NT_178262.1:22726-23483 GCF_000188095.3 Bombus impatiens | reverse complement strand
TATATAACTGTAGATTCGCAAGTATGCAGCGACTTTGCGATTGTAAGTGCGCGAGCCGACACCGTCTCACCGAATTTATATCTATTACAATATATGTAATTTTGTGCGTTACTCTGCATCGACTACGCAGTAGTGATGCACTTATGTGTTTGTGAGTATGTGCGTGCTCAGCGTCTCGTAGAACAAAAGAATGTCACTGTTCCGTATGCATGCTATAAAAGCGAGACTAGAAGAGTGCTGAAACACGTGTAATGGGTATCTATGTAACATCTTGTAAATCACACAGTAAATAAATACGAAACTATTTTATTATCATCTCTACATGTAACTAAAATGTTACTGCATATTTATTTCGGCGATTACGATCCACAATTCTCAACAATACTGCTGCCCGCTCTTCATCTCATTGAAAAATCTAGATTTTTGAAGATACAGCAGTTGAAACCATCTCAGTGTTCGAATTTGAAAATGCCAATGGCAGCTTCGATATGGAAAATAATTACCGATCGTCGTTGATTGTGTCACGTAAAATAACAAAATAAAAAAGGAATTTGAGGTGAAAAATAAAAAAAGAAAACTTTATTTTTTTTCTAACATCAATACACTTTACAATCTACTTCCGAACTCTAGGCGTGACTTTCTAAGACTGACTCTTATGATTTTACTTTCGATCGGATCCGATTACTTTCTTTTGTCATCCCTCACATCCCCACCGTCCATGCATTTGCTAGGCGTCCGCGATCGTTGCCACGTGCTC
>NT_178262.1:10957-22003 GCF_000188095.3 Bombus impatiens | reverse complement strand
CGGATGTTGATGGTTCATTAGGCACTTTAGCGATATACATTGCCGCCGAGTGCCGCCACATCTTTATCTCTATCGGCAGTCCGTCGGATTTGAAGTATGCCGGTCGTGACAATTGCCTTGACAATTCAGGTTAGGATTACTGCTAAGCCTTTGGACGATCGAACACTGAGAAAACCAGCGGGGAGACACAACTAGAATCATCGATACTTTGGGAACATTGATTGACTACTGATGATATGAAAACGAACGCGATGCGACAGCTTACGATTATGAGCAAAAACAATTATTGCCTCGAATTTTACAATCTTTTTCTTATATTTCTATAATTTTTTATATTTTATTTTATAATTTTCTATAATTTTTTATATTTTATTTTATAATTTTTTTCTATAATTTTTTATATTTTTTTTATATTTTATTTTATAATTTTCTATAATTTTTTATATTTTATTTTATAATTTTCTATAATTTTTTATATTTTATTTTATAATTTTTATAATTGTCGTATAATTTTACAACTAGGAGAATCAAATATGATATTGGCAATAGCACACATTTTTTTCATAGCTGTATCTGCAAACACACTGAATAGTACTTTTTCACTGTTCCAAAAATCTTTTGACGAACTCTGACTAAGATAACCAGCTTGTTGCATACGGTTGAAGCACCCTCTAGCGCGCTGCTGTCACAAAATTCTGCGTGCTTTCTTGTAAAATAGTTACAAATTATATGTAGAAACTGCTCAACACTTATCGGAAAAGATTCGCACACATGATATACAATTAAACGCATGCAGTGGCAAATACATGGGAAGAAAGCACCTTCCGTATTATATCGCAGTAAGTGAAAATTAATTAATTAAAATCCTGTCTCTCTAGTTTGTGTTATCCACGTAAATGCCAGCTACGTACTTGTATAAATTTTCTGATGTACTGTTCTTAACCTGAATCAGATCTGATAATTATTTTTGTATTTGCTTTCGTGTAAATACATATCTTAATAAAATATATAAATTTTTAGTTTCTGATACGTTTGTGCTTTCGTCAATTAGACGAAGAACTTAAGGACGAAGGAATCGTTTTTAACGATTTTTATTACAGTAGAAACGTTCCATCTTGTTAAAGTCATATGTTTGACACACTATACCGGTGTGTGATAATGGCATTTGTGTCATTTCAATATAATGGTCGAACAAAGTGAAGCTCCTACTGTGTTCCTCAATATATAAACAAAACGCCAATTTTGGCTTCTTAATATTTTTATGAAAAATCCAGATTGATTGGATTGTGTAAGCTAGTTACACGCGTGTCCTTCCTAGATGTTAAAGAATAGCCATTTGACTCTACTACTTCTTTCATTTTATTAATATAATTTGTCTTCTAGATAACCTATTATTTTCTACTAGTACACGAAGTACTCTCGTCTGGCGGTAGAAAACTGAAAAATAGTAGTAGAAAGTAAAATGTTTTGAAATTTTATTCGAAATAAGCAATAAAGTAAGCAATAAACTAAATGAAGTATTTGTGGAAGAACAATTACTGTTGTTGTTTCACTTCGTGTTTTTATAAAGGATTAGTAACAATTTTTCTTAATACATCCAACCACAACTGAAAAAGAGATGATGACGTTTTAAAGTAAAGTAGCCTAATCCATGGTAGAACACTAATTAAATTAGAGAAACTCGAATTTTCTTTTAACTTTTGTTCGTCCCTTTACGTGATAATAAATAATAATATTAGCAGAAGTAATAATAATAATTGGAAACATAAATTTATATAGCATAAACTATTTTACACATAGTTGTTGTATTTGGAAATACTATTAGAATAGTTGTACGAACTTTTTCATTTGCGATATTATTTTCAACAATACAAAATGGAATAGTATGATTTGTATTATTTATAATTATTAATAATATGTATTATTAATAATATGGCTAACTCCTGAGGAAATTTATTTTTCTGTAAATCTGAACAATTTTTACTTCGCTGAATAATAATTTCGTAACTAATTTTTAACTTTATCGTGATAGTAATGAAGAGGAACGAAACAAACAAGCAACGATGACAGAATAGAAAACGGAAGACAAATAAATAACTGAAAATACCATTGAATATCTCTCAAGCATTCCCAGTCATTTATCGTTCGAAAATTAAAAATTCGTCGACTCTACACTCCTTTCTTGTTGAGAAACGTTAAGTTGGTATGATCGCTAGTTCCTACGAGCTAAGTTGGTACGACTTCTAACAACGCTCTTTTGTCTTAGGAGTCGACCACGTGTTAATTATCTAAGTGTATCCGTTGCATTCAGACGGTTGTATATGGTGGTGAAATATAGAAAGCCATAATTGAATCTGTGTGAATCAATTAAATATCAACCAAACCTATATTTCGTAACATTTCTTTCTAAAACCATGAAATCATATATGAATGTACTTAGCATAGACGTCTCATAAAAGCGCTGATAAAGATTAGTGTGAGATATAAAGTAAAAAAGGCAGCTGCGATTACAAATGTGAAATACATAAAGTTCGGGATGAGATCATATGCAATAACAGAGATATCTGAACAGATATACTTTATCAAATTAAGAAATAATTATTAGTTATAATTAAGTATATGATATATTAATAAAATTGGATTGTGGATAAAAAGGGCACTTTGATTCTACTATACTAAATTTTAATGCCCACAATTTCAATCTCGAAATCAAATCACAGACGCGTCTTCAATTTAGAAAAAATTGTGCGAGTTTTCACGTGTCATCAAGAATGGTCTTTCCGATGTAGGACACAAAAATCTTTCATATAATGGGGTCCAAACAGAAGATTTGTTGCCAACTGGTTCTAACAAATTGTTCCACAGATTATTTGCCACTTGATATACATGAAACAATTTTCACTTGATTATTAATGTAAAAGTCATGGTATTACACAAGCTTCTCCATTATACTTACATATTGCGTTAGATTTTTGGCTTAGGTGAAAGCAATCAACAGAAAAATACGATAAATCGGCGAATCCATCCTTGGCAAGCGGTATCTTCGCGTGTTTAAGTGTTGGTAAAATTACAACAGTGAAGTCATTTCTATGAAATTCTGGATAATTGGCGATTTCTT
The DNA here is from genome assembly GCF_000188095.3 of Bombus impatiens. Classification (NCBI taxonomy): domain Eukaryota; kingdom Metazoa; phylum Arthropoda; class Insecta; order Hymenoptera; family Apidae; genus Bombus; species Bombus impatiens. Next base: position 18,885 of record NT_178262.1, on the reverse strand, counting down.
CTTCCAATTCTTGCCACCTAAAAAATTTGAGCAAGATTGTATCTGCATATTCTTCATATGCATCATAGGGTCGATGTCGATATCTAAAATCTATCAGAGAAATATATCGACGTTCATTTATTCGAGTCATCTAAGCTGTTGACATTCACAACATCTCAGGTCTTGAACTTTGTACAGAATAATCAAACTTGTTATACACACACATGTGTATTGTTCAGATAAAATTAGTTTTTCACGTATAATTTAGGTCTAGCAAGGGAAAATATCAAAAACGAGGAACTGGTTCGAATAACCATAAGGTGATAGGGCAGTGTTATTTGAGTCAACCAACAAGTATAAAAACTGGAGAAATACAACAAAATAACTTTCAGAAATAAGTAATGCACACAGACTGTCAAATTACAAATGAGAATATTATCATTAAGAAAACCTTCCTCTAATGACTAGATGAGGTTCTCCTAAATACACGATATGTTTCACTGTATATCATGCCACTAATAACGAGTCAAATAGTTTATTTCGAAATGTAGATCGCTGAAAAATTCTTCGTGTTCGAATTTTGCGAAATTTAAGATAAATTTAACTTTTATCTTCATAAAATTTAACTAATATCCTAAGTACAAAGCTAAAATAATAAAAATATGTATGCACATTGATTTAATGTTCATCAAAATCAACCAATTTAAATTAAAGTAGAAAACTGAAAGCAACCAGTTGTTGAAGATAATTTTAACATGAGATTTTGCCATCGAATAAGTTTAATGGCAGTCAACTTGTGTCATTTTGTAATAACTTTTTGCAATAAAATTAATTACAATTATCTAATAATAATATTGTAAATGTTGCAATATGAAATAAATATTGTGTAACATAAAATCTTGGCAAGCGACTCGTTTAAGCGTGAGATATCCAAAAACCTTTGACAATTCTCTGAATTATACGAACCTCTCCATTATTTTAAAATACTCCTGTCTTTGATTTCTGAATTGCAAAGCGAACAAACATGAACATTCAATGGTAGTGGTTATATAGCATTTCAAAGACTTTCTTCCTTGACACGTAGCAACGAGTTCCTTTAAGTGAGGCATTATATGAATAGTGACAAAAGTCCTGGGTAAATTATCTCTTAATATCGTAAGAGTATTAATTAAATCAGTTTTGTGATTATCCAAAACAGACCACGGAGAAGGAAGTCCACATATATTGCTACAAAAATCATTGTGCCCGAAGAATAAGGAGATCAACTATAAAACATAGAAACAGGGACTTTATTATTTGAACAATGAAATAAAAAATTAAACTAACTGAAAAAGCTTTCTGCCCAATTTGATATTTGCTCTAAACACTTTTGATTTTCACTGGTAACTCGAAAATCCCCTAACATAAAACAAATATCCTTAACTTTTAAAATTATTTCAATAAAACTTAAATGAAATACGTATCTGTTTCTTTATTCCACAACGAATATATGAAAACTATGTATAATTTTCATATATCTATAAAAATATTTCGACACATTTTCATATAATAAACATAGTAGTTTCTACCACAACACTACTAGCAATAATGTTGCTAATATTATGGATTTGAAAGAAATCACAAGCAGGCGAAGTAATTGTGAAATTCAGTGTTAATATATATTACAGAACGCTAATATCAATTTCATGTTATCATCTCATTATTTTACCTAAAATACGAACCTTCCAATATCTCTTTATATCTATCCTCGGATCATTTCTCATTTTATTGACTAGATGTTTGGCCATAAATGGCATATCTCTGGATATTGCAGCGATCTCAGCGACGTTTAACTGCGAAGCTGATTGAGTAGTCAGAGAATCTCCAAGTGCATAGCCCAATAATTTGGGGTTAAATTCCTAATTATAAAAAGAGCCGACTATGAAAGCGCTATTCTCTTTTATGATTAATAAATCATACAAAGTAATAAATATATTAATGATTATATAATTTATGTACGTGATCAATTTTTGAATAAAGAATTTAAGTAACGTACTTTAAAAATATTGGGAAGCGTCAAGTATGTTCGCCAAGTTCCTTCGCCACCAATGCTAGCTGACGCACCTCTATTTTCGACGAGCATTTCCAATAAATTAGTTGCAAAAATTCCATTACCGGCTGTCAAAGAATCGCCCATCGCGGCAATAACATCTATGTCACCTGGTCTCAAACGATGAACCGACTCGGGAACATTGGAAGACCTGCCACCTAAAAGGGTTATTATAAAGATTTAAGATACTCAGTTCCTGAAATTGTACCGACCGATAGCAACGAATCCTAACAATTGTACCAAGCTACGATAATGAATCTATTTGTTTAAATGTAATGACAACTTAAAAATATGGCGATAATGGTTTAATTAATTTAAATTTCCAAGGCAAAATACGTCTAACTGTAATTGAAATTAAACAATGATTTTAGAAAAGTAAATACGAAAAAGTAATATCTAAGGATGATTTCGATTTTTCATAATAATGGATAAAAATTTTTCAACAATAATAAATAAAATTTTAACTACCTGTAACGTTGCAAGGAAATGGAACGTCCGATGGAACCTGTACTTGAAGTTTGCTTTCATTTCGCGCTGATTGTGAGACTGGTCTCACATCGTGATTATTTGCTCCTAGAAAATACGTTTCATTAGGTTATACGATTTAGTCATTACGATCTGGATGAAGTTCATTTTGTGATTTCACTTATACGAACATGGAATCAAATCTATTTTCATTAATGCAAAAATCACGAGAACTCCTATTTGGCTATTAATATAATTTCGTCTAGAACTAGGAAACTATCTGTAAATACAGTTTCTTATAAATTGGATTATGTCGCGAACAATTTGATCGGTACATGGATTACCTTCCATATAAATTGCTTTTTGAAAGAGTCACCCAAAAGGAAACATATTACACATGACTTTTTTTACAATAGTGATAAAAGTACATCGTTTCATTTGGAATTAATGATTTTGAAACTTTGGACATCATATTCTTTGGAAAATTTCTTTTATTTAATATCCATATTATATGATAAATATAACGTGATTTTCAATATCTGGATTAATATCCATCTTTCCTAGTAGATATTGTAAAAAGAATAATATTAATTCCAAGATTAAAACAGCGAAGGGTAAGATATTGCCATAAACGTAACAGTGTGTTAATTACTTATGAGTCCAATAACACTTTTCCCACTAAATGGCGCGATGTTGTTCAATATATTAAACTATGTTGTTTAATATATTAAACTGCGTTGAATTACATTTTATTTGTGACTTAAACCACCTATAAATGTCTCTTTTTTAGTACCGTCAATGCTTCAGAGCGAAAGTATCTTCAATGTTAGAAAAATATTTTTCCACCTTCCACGTCACTTTCCTATTTTATAGTTTCAGAGTATCTCTCGTTTCATTTCGACAATTAGTATCGTACGTTTTCCCTTAGATGGCATTATGCACAAAGTAATCGACGCATACGATATTGGATGCCATTGATATTGGATGATTCATGTACAATATACACCGAGAAAAATTTCAAAGAACATCATAAGTGCCAAATAAATGGAAATGAATAATGAATGAACTTATAGTATTGTAGAGTATGGTGTTTAAAGGTATTTTAAAGCATTAAAAATAAATTTATTACACATGATGATCAAATCTTCATAATCGATAACGGAGTATTAATAAATAAGTAATATACACTTTTACCACTGCATCCTTAAACAATATTGAAACATTTAATTTTCTCGCGCTAAGAAATTTCTGGTAACATCAAGTATCATCGATCGTTTTCCGTGGTGCAACTCGGCCCTAAACGGGATATAAACTTTCTGCACATTGTATATCTGTATAACAAGTATTGTGTACACTTTTTCTAAAAGAACGCATTTTTTCTTTTGCGCCGTTTTAAAAATACATTGGTTGAGAATTACACATCATTCCTTTTTATATATCGTAGGAAATGGTCACTATACACAATAATCACATTAAGTAAACACATACCGATACTTTGGAGAAGCCAGTTACGAAATTGCCGATAATAGTGCAAATTTATTGGCGAGTCTAAAATCGTCTTTTGAGGCGCCGTCAGCACGCATAATTGTAACAAAAGATACAAACGAAACTTGTCCATTGCACGTCTTGTTCGGCCAATTAACGAAATGAGATACTCACGAAAACTCGTACTTTTTATTCCTTGTAACCTTGTAACAATACCAAATGGATTCAAGGTGGTATACTTTCATTTCTTTAATGTGCTAGGCGGTCTTGACGATGAGGTGCAATAATCGTTATGAAGGTTGTCTCGACTGTGGTATATTTCAGAGAAATTGTACACAATTATAAGATCATTATCGAAAGTGAAACTGGATTTAGACAAGATCTGCCAATATATCTCATACCCTTGTCGATAAAGTATAAGACAATTCGATGAAACATTTAAAGTTCCGCCATGATGAACGATTATTTAAACGTGTTTTCGTCATTAACATAACATACATAATCACTTAAGTACTCTAGATGTCCGATGTCGAGCCACGAAAATAAAACACTTGAAATTCTGTACTTTTTCGCAGATTTAGTACTGTGGTACAAGATGTAACATCATATATGTCGGAGATAAGAGGAAGTGCCTTCCCTCTGAAACCTCGGGAAAATCCATAAAAACATTGTAATTAAAATCTACAGTTGTAATTAAACGATTTGCCATCATTCTACCCAATTCAGTTCGCTGTGGAGTGCCGAAGCGTGCAGACGTGTCTCTAGTGCCCAGCGTAGTCCGAAAACAACACGTGTCGCCCAACCGTCGAAAGTGAACACAGCCAAGTGTTTCCTACCCTTTAGGGAGAAGAAAATCCCACGCACCTAACCCCAACCCGAATAGTAGCCTTATGGCCTCACGACTAGTTATTCATTTTTAATTAACTAGCTCGATGATGGCCCAGCAATCGCCAACTACCCCGCGCTACCTCCCCCGTGGCAGAAGTGTAGCAGAACTCTCCGCACCAACGACGCTAATACTACCAAGAAACGGAAAATAGAAACAGCAAAACCATACACGATCGACACCCGGAACGAACAATCAACGATACAAATAAACACCCACAACAGGTTCGCCGTACTGCAATCCACTAACGACGCCATGGAAATCGCAGACCCGCCGCCAAACCAACAATCACAGAGAATCCCCCCTCCCCCACCAATATTTGTGAATAACGTCATCTACATACAGACAATGATCAAGTCCCTACAGAGAGATATCTCCAAGGAGGATTATAGCCTTAAGATAAGCTACAATAAAGTAAAAATACTGCCGACAACCCCCGACGCATACAGAAAAATCATCAAACTGCTTAAGACATTGAACGCCAACTTTCACACGTACCAACTCAAACAAGAAAGACCTTTCCGAGTGGTCCTACGCAACATCCACCACTCAGCAGACATAGACGAACTCAAATACGAACTCTCAAAACTCGGCCACGAAGTCATCAACGTAAGTAATATAAGGCATAGAGTCTCGAAAGACCCGTTATCCTTATTTTTCATAGATATAAAACAAAAGCCTAACAATAAGGAAATCTACAACATCAGTCGCCTAATGAACGCGATAGTAAAGTTTGAACCACCGCTTGTGAAAAAAGAAATAGTGCAATGCAAAAGGTGCCAAAGGTACGGTCATACGCAGAAATACTGCAACCATACTTTCCGCTGCGTTAAATGAGCAGGCACTCACTCCACTGACCAGTTCGCCAAATCACCGGAAACCCCAGCGAAATGCATCCACTGTCAAGGTGACCATCCTGCCAACTATAAAGGCTGCTCAGCCTATAAAACTCTATATACGAACAGGTACCCTAAACTCACAGCCAAAGAGGTAACCAACCAAACACCCAGCCCAAGCCCGCCGAAATTCACGATTACCCCAACCCCCTCAACCAGCCAAACACCCAGTCATACCAAATTCTTCACCACCTCAACCTCCCATGCCCAAGCGGTACAAGGCATCGAAAATAACCCGAACAGCCAAAGGAATCTTCCCCAAAATAGTGTCCACAACCCACCTAACACAGACAACTCCTCTAGGCTTGAAAAGCTAATAGAGAAACAATCGGAGCAAATAAATAATTTGCTATCGCTACTAACACTCATCATGGAAAAATTAATACGCCCCGACGCAAAATAAAACCAAGGCGCATAGCTCCTTGGAACACCAACGGTCTAGCGCAACACAACCTTGAACTAGAACTCTTCTTAAAACACCAGCAAATCGACGTAATGCTCGTATCAGAAACCCACTTCATTGACAAAAACTACCTGAAAATAAATGGTTACAAATTCTACCATACCCAACCCCCATACCCAGCGGAAAGGCCCACGGTGGCACCGGAATAATAATCAAAACAAGTATTAAGCACTACGAACTTCCATCATTCCAGAAAAACTAACTCCAAGCAACAAACGTAGCAATAGAAGACTGTCATTGTACAATCACCACTTCAACAGTATACTGCTCTCCCAGACACTCCATCGCCAAAGAAGATTTTGATAACTTCCTGGACACCCTGGGCAATAGATTCATAGCTGGAGGAGACTATAACGCCAAGCACACCCAATGGGGCAGCAGAATGGTTACAGCAAGAGGCAAAAACCTCTTAAACAGCATAATAAACAACAACCTCAACTACCTCACAACATACAAACCCACACACAGGCCCACTGACACCAACAAATTACCCGACCTTCTCGGCTGATCTCTCCTCTGATCAACTCCTCGGCTGATCTCTCCTCTGATCATTCGCCCGTGATAGCAACAGTCAGTTCAGCAATCATCGAGAATACACCAAATGGCTCCATCCACAAACAACACACCAACTGGCAGCTCTTTAGAGAAGTCTTTACTCACTCAACTTCAGCCGTAACCTCACTAAAAATTAAGGAAGAAATCGAAGCAGCCACGGAATACTTAAACACGAGCATAATAAACGTCATCCGCCTCTCCACACCGACAAAGACGTCTATCAACAAACACCGGATGACAAACGCAAACTAAACAACGCAACTAGAAAGCTATCCAAAACTATAAAAAATTATAAAAACGACTGTTTCGAAAAATACCTCGCCAGCTTATCCCCCACAGTCGACTTCAACTACTCACTATGGAAGGCCTCCAGGAAACTCACACGCGCCCCACAAATAATCCCACCAATCCGCCGTCCGCAAGGTGGATGGGCGCGAAGCCCTATAGAAAAAACCGACCTGTTTGCTAAATACTTGTCTTAAGTATTCAAACCCCATTCCCCCAAATCTGCCGCGGACGTTCCTGAATACTTGCACACCCCCTTCCAAATGTCCCCTCCTATTGAACCCTTCACTTCTGCAAAGACTATAGAAACAATCAGTCGCCTAAACCCCAAGAAAGCAGCAGGGCACGACCTAATAGGCAATAAAGCAATCAAGGAACTTCCCATAAAAGGGATAGCACTCATCACATCGATTTTTAATGCTATCCTTCGCCTTGAACACTATCCTAAGGCCTGGAAAATCTTATTGATTACCCTCATCCCTAAACCCGGTAAACCGATATACGAAACCAGCTCCTATCGCCCAATCTCAGTCTTTTACCTACCCTGTCCAAACTATTCGAGAAGATGCTCACGAATCGACTCCTTTCACTCCTAGAGAACTTGAAAACACTCCCAGATCACTAATTCGGCTTCCGAAAACAACATTCAACAGTAGAGCAAATCCACAGCATAACCCATACGATCAACCAAACACTCGAAAAGAAAAAATATTGCTCAGCGGTTTTCCTAGACATCCAACAGGCATTCGACAAAGTATGGCATGAAGGGCTACTATACAAGCTTAAAAAGATCCTACCTCACCCCTACTACTCCATCCTAAAATC
>NT_178262.1:8410-8525 GCF_000188095.3 Bombus impatiens | reverse complement strand
CTCAGTCCGATACCTGGGCATGACCCTGGACAGGAGACTAACGTGGAAGAAACACATCTCAGATAAAACGAAGCAACTAAAGGACAAACTAAAAAAATTCTATTGGCTCACGGCG
>NT_178262.1:7954-8292 GCF_000188095.3 Bombus impatiens | reverse complement strand
AAAGTACCCGCTACAAGACCGTAATAAAACCTGTCTGGACCTATGGAATCCAACTATGGGGAACAGCAAGTAATTCCAACATTGAAATACTTCAACGCTTCCAATCGAAATCGCTAAGATCCTTAATAGACACACCTTGGGTCCTTTCAAGTGCATAGTTCGTAGAAAAGACCTACGTGACCCTGGCCACGAGCTTCTGCAGAACACGTGTGCGGTGGGCCTGGTAAAAGACAGTGGAATGCGACAACGGCGCGAGTCGAAAAGCAGCGTGCGAGTCGGGAAGCAGCGTGCGAGTCGAGAAGCAGCGTGCGAGGCGAGAAGCAGCGGGGGAGTGGAGA
>NT_178262.1:0-7356 GCF_000188095.3 Bombus impatiens | reverse complement strand
GCGAGTCGAGAAGCAGCGTGCGAGTCGAGAAGCAGCGGGGGAGTCGAGAAGCAGCGTGCGAGCGGAGAAGCAGAGCTTGCGAGTGGCGTTGCCGAGAGAATGTTGATTGCGTTTTGCGAGAGTCGAGTCGTATTCTAACCATCTAGTTGTGCTGCTTTCTGTACGTTTGGCGAGAATAGCTCAGGTTGAAGAACAATCGCCTTTTCTATCTTCCATTCCTTTGTAAACACACATTATATCACGATATTACAGTATGTTACCAACGAAACAATCCATCGCGACCTCAAGATACCCACAGTTAAAGAGGAAACAGCAAAATATAGCGACAGATATAGCAAAAGAGTCAACAAACACCGAAACCCCCTAATCACCGGACTACTTGATACGACGGACCAGATTCGCAGGCTGAAGAGGCACTACCCGCTAGACCTAAACGCTAGATTCATTTAGTTATCCAAATTAAGCACATTCACTTACTTATAATACTTATAAATTATACTTATCTATAATAAGTATTAACTCATTATAAATAAACAGCCATGTCACTGCGCCACGCCAGAAAAATTACTGAAAATTCTCAACGCGAGAATTGATTGTAATTTCAACAAATAAATAATAAAAAAAAACCAAAAAAAAGACGTAGGTCCGATTACCTACACAAATATGGTATATGGCTTTTATTCATACCGATGAATTCTAATACCGTCCGAAGTTAATATTTATTTTATTACATTTATTATTTAACAAATATCTACATATCATTATTACAATTATATTTAATTACAATTACATTACAATTATTCATTCACCTACCATTTTTATAATTAGTTTGTTATTACTTCACGCTAGCGTTGCAGGTCGTCTCGCTCTGACTAGATTGAAATAAGTAGTCTAAACCGAAACCCAATACCCAATATGACGACATTCGCTTTTGATTGAATCATAACAAACATATTGTAGTATCCTAAATATAATAATATTTAGTTTAGTGAGGTGTATATGATGTCCGTGATAATTATAAGCTGCTGGCTGTAAATGTCGCTGCTTCGACAGCGACCCCNNNNGACCCGGGTTCGAACCCGGGTCCCGAAGAACGTTCGTAACCTAAGGCGCTGACCACTGCGCTACCGTCGTCCGGTAGAAGTTAGTGTCGAGTGGCGGTATTTGTTGTCGTGTGCCGCCATATTAGTTTATTAATAAGAAATGGATTAGACAGAAAACAATGTTTATTTAACATAAACTAATCGCGACAACGTATTATAATTAATTAACAACTCTCGTCAACACAGATTCAACTCTCTCTCAACAACGCTAACAACACTATCTCGACAACGCAATCCGCACTCTCTGGCATCGCAACTCATACTCCTGTTAATTCGTTTATGTTTCTTAGCAACCCTTTGTCTTTTGTCTGATATCTTTTGTTTAAGCCCCACCATGCATACGTTCAGCAACCGCTCGTTTACAATTCGCACGACAACCCCCTAAGCCCCTCATCCACGATACTACACTCGGTCATACCTAACAAACACATCTGCCCTCAGATGTGCTCACCATCGTTACTTTCACTCGCGTCACTAACACCATCAATGTTCCACCACTTCATATGATCAGCCGCCGTGGAAGTCTTTTGCGGCCCTTCGTGTTCGTGGGCTCGTCGAACCACTTGAGTTTGCATCAACTTTGGCACGACCAACAGCGGTGTATCCCTCACTTCTCTATACAAAACTCTGTTCTTTAAAACATATCCATTGGCCTGATACTGTGCAATGTTGTCACGAATCTGCCGCAGGTGGTCATCTTGCAGCTGCGCGTTCCTCAACCGTGCGCCACAGTCCCTCGCTTGCCCTCGTCTATCAGCATAACCGCAGGTAACGGATTTCGATCCAGTGCATCGACGTGCATCATGCTTTTACCGGGCCTATGCTCTATCTTGTAGTCGAACTCCTCTAAAAGAATTGCCCACCTCGCAACACATGCGCATAAATCCTTTTTCCGCATCGTTAATGCCTAACAGTCTGTAACGATTTTACATGAAATACCGAGCAGGTAGACGCGGAATTTCGTCAACGCTTTCACGATAACCAGAACTTCGAGCTCATAGCTGGTGTATTTCTCCTCAGCCGGCGAAGTCTATACAGTGTGAAAAACGTTGTCTTCGCTGTCGCGTTGTAATAAAATCGCACCGTATCCCACGCTACAAGCATCTGTATGCAACTGAGTCTCCGCTTCCACGCAATACAGCTTCAACACCGGTTACTCGCTTAGCGCTACTTTCAGCTTTCTGAACGCTTGTCGCTCGCGCGACTCGAATCTGAACGGGACATCTTTTCTTAATAAATCTGATAATGGTCTCGCAGTGACAGAATATCGGGGCACAAACTTCCTAAAATATCCCGTTAAGCCAAGGAAACTCTGCACATCTCTAGCGGACCGAGGCTCCGGAAAATTAGCGACGGCCCTGCTTTTGTATTCCGATGGTTGAATGTTACCGCCCTCGACAATATGGTCCAAATATTCTATTCTTGTTTGTAGAAATCGACACTTACTCCAGTTTACGAGTAGTCCGTGTTCGCTAGCGACATGCAACGCCGATCTTAGATTTTCTAGTCCACTCGAGAAGTCAGTCGACGGCACAATCAGATCGTCCATGTACGTCAGCACAACCCTCGTCGCGATCAATTCTTTGTAAACCGCATTTATGAATTTCTGAATAACGGCCGGTGGATTACATAATCTAAACGGCAATTTAAGGAATTCATACTGGCCTGTGTGGACTACGAAAGCCGTATATCTTCTGCTACCCTCTCCAACAGGAACATGAAAGAATCCGTTCTTAAGATCTAAAGTACTGAATACTGTCGAGCCCTGCAATAAACCTAAGTGGTCTTCGATCAAGGGCAGCGGATATCTCTGTCTTTCACTACCTTTCGATTTAGCTGTCTATAATTGACACAAATTCTAGTCGAACCGTCTTTCTTTTTGACCAACGTAATAGGACTGGCATAATCAGAATGTGACTGGCGTACTATTCCGTCTTCCAGCCACATTTTGATCTATTTGTCGACTTCGACCTTGTCTTGTGGAGATAGTCTCCACGGCCTTTCGTAAGCTGGCAGATCGTCCTGCAATATTATATTCACCTCGATTCCTACTTCGCGCGTTTTCTGTGGCCTATAACCTAAAAATCAAATTGTCTACTGCCTACTTATGTTGCATGTTCTTGACATGGGACAAATCTATCTCGCGTGCTCCCGTCTCTACGTTTATTTTAAGGACCTCCGAAAACTTATCGGAATTTTCGTCCTTTACTCTACGAATGGAGATGTCTCCCCCTTCATGCTCACCTCGACAGTATCTAGAAGATCCGTGCCTATTAACAACGGACGTCGCATCATAATGTTCGGAATTACATGTATTTTTATATCGTACGACTCATCATCTATCAGAATATTCGTTGAAAATTCTCCGAGTGTACAATTTCTTTCGGATCCGATACCGCGGTATTCAACAATTTTCCGACCTAATCTGGCCGCTCCAATTTTTACATACTGATCCGCTCGCATTAAGGTTAATTCGCTACTGGTATCTATCAGCGCGTTCAATTCGAAATTTCCGATCTTCACACCTTTACAACTCGCCCACGACAAATTCCGCGCATTATAAACTTCTTTAAAGGACTTACCCGGATTGTCGCATTTCGATGCGATGTGTCCGTACTCTCTATATTTAAAGCACTTACGTCCTCTCGACTTGTTCGGACACTCTGCACACATGTGTTCTTTGTCACCACAATTAAAACACCTTGTCTTCTTCACTACATCTCCAGATTGACTGGGCTTCTCGCTCTTCTCGGTTTTAGCCGGCTTCACAATCGACTCTGTTCCACGACTCTTCTGTTTCTCAAATTTTGTTTTCACCTTCATGTCCCTTTTCATCGCTTCGTGCTGCTTAAAGCGCTCTTTCAGCTGTTGCATGTTCCTGGCTCCGCATAACGTAGCTTTGTTTCTGACCCCGTCAGGAATACCTTGAATAATATAGTTGACTAACGACTGTGTATCAACCCCTCCTTGTCCCGAAATCTCGCGCATATTATACATGTATTGCTGCAGACTCTCATCTGTTTTTTCCTTCTATGCTCTAGCTTGCGATGTATCTGCTGATCACTCACTACGTTCTCGAATTCATCCTTCAGCCCTTTTGTTTAGCTTTGCCTAGAACTTTGTGCATCGTTCTTGTCGTACGAAAGCCTGAGCAGAGCCTGTGAGCAATTTTTTGGCGTAAGCTACCATGTGGATGTCTGACCACACACTTCTGCCATTTCTTCAAAGTCTTCTACCCACCGATTTATACTCAGCAGGTCATCCCTGTTGAATTTCTCTAACGAGTCCTCTACGTCTTTGAGGCTCAACGTCGAATCAACACATATCTTTCGATAATATTCATCACAGTCCTGGTACACCCTTCGCGTACCTCTCTTGTATTCTCTTACGCTTTTTCCATCGTCTTCATCATCACTTTCGTCGACGCTCTCTTCTTCCGACGGTGTATTGTTTCCACCCATGGCCGCTTGTAACCGTGCGCGTAGATCAGTTTTTCCTTCCGTTACTTTTAACCCCAAACTAGCGAGGCGTTCTCTCAACTCCTTCGTCCTCAGCTTCTCGAGGTCTTCGTCCTCTTCTTGATTGCGCTCAGCTCTCTGCCTGCTCCTTAGGTCTCGCTGGTTTGTTAATTCTTCACCGCACTTCGATCCCTTAGGAGTCGATCGGCCAGCCTTGCACGCTCGGTCCAACCTGGCAATCAACGCTGACTTCTCACCAGATATAGGCAAATCCATCTGTGCAAGCTTACTCCTCAATTCCTCCAGCGTCAAACCCTCTTCACTTGACAATCGTTCGTACTCAACGTTTGCCATTTTTATTATTTTTTCTCAACGCTACACGAACTTCAACTTTCAACGATATCGTCTCTTATCGCACCGCTCACCGGCAAATTCAAAACTAGCAGGAATAATTCTGCTAAACTTTTCGCTTTCTGTCTTGTCCAATCCCAGCACGAACCCCCAATTTTAGTATCGTAAATATAAATATATTTAGTTTAGTTTATTAATAAGAAATGGATTAGACAGAAAACAATGGTTATTTAACATGAACTAATCGCGACAACGTATTATAATTAATTAACAACTCTCGTCAACACAGATTCAACTCTCTCTCAACAACGCTAACAACACTAACAACGCAATCCACACTTTCTGGCTTCTCAACTCATACTCCTGTTAATTCGTTTATGTCTCTTAGCAACCCTTTGTCTTTTGTCTGATATCTTTTGTTTAAGCCCCATCATGCACACCGCTCGTTTACAATTCGCACGACACCCCCCCCCTGCGCTCCCTTGTCAATGATACTACAATATCTTAGCATATCTCATATGCAATTGTGTACGGAGCTTTACTTAAGCTCGTCCCAGCTTCGTTCGTCGAGACAAAGAGAGGGTGAGTGATAGATTCAGCCGCTGGCAGCCAACGATACGTGCGCTGCCATAGAAACACAATTATCAGCGAAAGTACACTGTAGTTGTACCGATAGCTTTTGCAAATTTCTCCGAGACCGTAGCCTATCCACAGTTTACATATGGAGGAAAAGATTGTTTAAAATGTTGAGCTTTACAAATCATCGAAATCAGAGAACATGGAACGGTTTTACAGTTTCGCCTTCGTTCTTACGAGGCAGGCGGAGACGAATAAAGTACCAATGTCTCTGTCTGTGACATTCATAGTGTCACGTAAAATAACAAAATAAAAAAGGAATTTGAGGTGAAAAATAAAAAAAGAAAACTTTATTTTTTTTCTAACATCAATACACTTTACAATCTACTTCCGAACTCTAGGCGTGACTTTCTAAGACTGACTCTTATGATTTTACTTTCGATCGGATCCGATTACTTTCTTTTGTCATCCCTCACATCCCCACCGTCCATGCATTTGCTAGGCGTCCGCGATCGTTGCCACGTGCTCTTTCTTCTAGAACCTTCGGTGGAAGGACCGTTGGGATGTTGATGGTTCATTAGGCACTTCAGCGATATACATTGTCGCCGAGTGCCGCCACATCTTTATCTCTATCGTCAGTCCGCCGGATTTGAAGTATGCCGGTCGTGACAATAGCATGCCACCCATACGTAGAATGCCTTTCTTGTCTTCCTTTCACACAACACAACTTTCGGACCATTTCTTCTATGCTTTCAGTATATGCGTGTCAAGAACTGTTTACATGATCGTGATCCTAATTACACGTAATCGGCATCAATAGAATGTTTCATTAAGGCGCTAACTTTCAATATATAGTGTTTAGTTCTTGTTTGTGACTTTGTATTGTTGCATTTCTTCACATTTGGGCCTTCGACAATAATCGTTAAATTGTCTAAGATAATGAAAAGAAATAAAATTTAAGAAGTTTTAACGAAAATTGTTGACTAAAAACATTTTATCAATCTTTTGGTTAAACTGTAGGGAAAAATGGAATATATAAAATGAAGAATTACTTGTAAACATGACACAGGAAGTAGATGTTCTTAAATTTGCTTGAGCCAGCGATATCATAAGTTATTCCAAACATAGTATACTCCATTTTGTAGGATCCTTACTACAATTAGATTATTTACAATAAATTAAACAGATGTTGGTTAAACAGGAAACGATGGTTGTTTAAAGTGAACTAATCACAATAACGTATTATTGTGATTAGTTAGTGATTGGAATACAACGATATTAATCGCATACAGATGAGGTGATTGATCGAACGGATTCTTCCCTTCGTTGCCCAGCGATATCCCCACTAGAGTGCGTTCGTTAGATGTACCGCGACTGCTAGCGCGTGCATGTTCTTGCGAGAATTCGGCAGAAGAAGTATAAGGATATGGATGGATCATTCGGCACATGGGTGTCGCGCTTTGACGGCATATCGCTTTGTATCGCGAAGCTGCTGGAAGGTTTCGTGGCACGTGCCGTCAGAAAGCCATCTACACAGGTCACACTCATTACTGCATAGAGAGTGGGGGTTCAACATCTGTTCAAGGGCCATGGGTCACTAAGTCTGTCTGAGAATAACTAGCCAACTGTCGACATTCACAATGTTTACTTATATTTACTGTAATTTTTGTTTAATAAATATCACATAGTATTGCTTCAACACAAACATTGTGTCTTTCACAGTTTATTAACCTTAATTCCGAGATTAAATTCTAACAATTATAATTAAGAAAACTAGATAGTTAATTTGCAACTCACCACGGATCCAACGCTCTCTCGACAACGCTAGTGTCACGACCGGCATACTTCAAATCCGACGGACTGACGAT
>NT_178261.1:0-290 GCF_000188095.3 Bombus impatiens | reverse complement strand
CGTTATACCATATAACGCAAGACGTTATAACGATATACCATATAACGAAAGACGTTATAACGTTATACCATATAACGTTATACTATATAACGTTATACCGTATAACGTAATACCTCATAACATATAACGTTGTACTATATAACGTTATAATATATAACGTTATACTATGTAACGTTATACCATATAACGTAATACGATATATCGTTATACCATATAACGTAATATGTTATAACGATATACCACATAACGCAATACGTTATAACGTTGTACCATATAACATAATACGTTAT
>NT_178260.1:0-641 GCF_000188095.3 Bombus impatiens | reverse complement strand
TACGTTATAACGTTATACCACATGACGTTATACCATATAACGTAATATGTTATATCTGTCGCGTCAGGTACCGAGTCTGGGCCCGAGTCGTCCTTGTAGCGGGGGCTTGGGGCAGGTAAGGATTCCTCACTGAAGCTATCCATGTTTTCTTTTACACTGAAGTTATTTTTATTGACACACGGGGTTGTTACAGAGTTGACACAAGCTCACAATGACCACACACTCGCGACGCCGGTGACCACACACTCGCGACGCTGGTGACAATGGTCTTAGGTTCGATAACGAGTCCGCGGACAACAGGACGGTAGTCGTATGCAGTCGGATTCGTTAGGGGATATTACACGTTCGGAAAGTAAGGGAAATTGACGTTGCTGCTAATTGGCCAGTCACCATATCGGGAGTTAGAAAGGGATGCTAGCCGCTCTTGAGGGAAGGTTGCTAGTGGGAGACGTCGTTCGTGGAAAATAGGTCTCTCCTGTCTTCCTGTAACTGGGACAAAGACTGTGTATCTGTTGAAGGATTTTAGGTAACTAGATATTAGTGTTTATAACGGTCCTCGGGCTAGCCGATCACGTACTGCGGTGACGCGTTGATATCTGGTAAACATCCTGCCTGTAGAATAGGATCTGCGTGTGGCGAGA
>NT_178259.1:0-1120 GCF_000188095.3 Bombus impatiens | reverse complement strand
GGGCAGGGGGGGGTGTCAAATAGGATTATTTACAAGTATTTACAATATTTACTAATATTTGCAATATTTACACTTTACACCTGTGTTATGCGGTGTCAGAGTTGTGTTCTGTTGGTTTAATGTTTTCTCTTATTTTGCTGTGGGTTCTGTTCCACCAGTATTTTTTTGTGTTTTTTCTGTGCTTGTCTTTGGTGTCTTTCCGGGGGAGGGCCATGTTGTATCTCCATCTGGCATCTGCGGTTTGTCCATTTATGTTTTCCTCGTAAAGTATGGTTTTGATCCCTGTTTTCCTTTTTATGTGATATATTATTGGGATGTTGTTTTGGTCCTGGAGGTAGTTTTTTTCGTCTAGGTATAGGAAGGCTTCTGGAGGGATGTGGCCTGTTGTCAGAGTGTTTTTGTAATATGCGTTGTTAGGAAATAGGCAGCTGAAAACTAAGCTGTTTTCTTTTATTTTTGCCGCTTGCACGAAGTGGTTTCTTATTAGCTTTAGGATGTGGCAGTCGATGCGGTGAATGTTGGCTAGGTCGTATATTGTTTTGTTTTTTACATATTTTTTGAATCCGCTGTGTTCAGATCTGTAAGTACTCAAGCAAGCCCTGATACATTTTCTTTCAAATATGCGGATATTTTCCATCTGGGAGGCTGATATGTTGTACCAGATTGGGCTGCCGTAGGTAATGATTGGTCTGATTAGTGCTTGGTAGCATAGTATTTTCACTTTGCTGTCGAGATGTTTGGAGTAAAATAGTCTTTTTATTCGCCAGAATGCTTTATTGACCTTAGCAAGTTGGGTTTCGGTGTGCTGCTTGTAGTTTAATTTGTCGTCTATGTTTATTCCTAGGTATTTTAAGCAGTTTTTGTGTGGTATGAGTGCCCCTTTGTTTGCTTTTTCTCTTACTTGGAATTCTCTGCAGTGTTCTCTTTCTGTTGGGCCGATTTCACTTAACTTGGGTCCGAACAGTATGGTTTCGCATTTGCTTGTGTTGATTTTTAGTTTCCATGCGTGGTAATAGTCGTTTATTTTTTCGAAGAATTCTTGCAGTTCAGTTTTTATTGTCTTCGTTTTGCGACCTGTTACGTAGATGACTAGGTCATCTGCGAAGGCTATGGAGCGTTT
>NT_178258.1:0-614 GCF_000188095.3 Bombus impatiens | reverse complement strand
TATTGAATCGAGACATTGCTCGCTTTCTAACCCCCAATCGATTAGAATGACGATGTAGACAGTCATGGTCCTTTGTAAAAGGATGGCTCTTTCCCAAGCGCTAGATTCCTTAAAATCTACTAGCGCGGCGACTAGCATGCCTGTTCTTAAACTTTTCGCCTTCGGCAAGTACTCCACGGGATGTTCCATCATCTTCAAATTGAGTGTTTGGGTTATCTTCGGCCATCCAGCCAAACGAACCCACATGGTGGTAAGTGATTCGACTCGAACCACCCGGACGGGAACTCCTTCTCGGAACCGATCGTTTGTCTTTTGTAAAATCTCCATGGCTTACAAGTTTTCGAAAAAATTTCGAATGTTAATGTTCGACTATACTGATCTGCCTAGTTTACGTGTTTAGGTCGGATGGTGCTGGCTCCGCCGGGAGTCGGACCCCCTTTATATACCAGCATCACCGACCTTGGAGAGGACCCCCTTCATATATCAGCCGCACCGACCTTGGAGAGGGCCCCTTTAAGTATCAGCAGCACCGACCTTGGAGAGGTACTCGATCACCGTTTAAGCTAATCGCACGTTTTCGTTTGTCTTGTTTCACATTGTTCTTGTCCTCGCCA
>NT_178257.1:0-388 GCF_000188095.3 Bombus impatiens | reverse complement strand
TCGGAGAAGTCCTTGAGTTTGTTAGACTTTCAAAATTCACGGAGAAATCGGCATCGCGGATGTTTTCCTCACCTCCTTAACGGAGCAGTGGTCATAACCAATCGGCATCGCGGATGTTTCCCTCACCTCCTTAACGAAAAGTGTGAGCAACGAATCCGCGTTCTTCATTCTAAGGGCACACCCACACCAAGCTTTCCTCCGGTAAAACACAAGGGCGAAAAGCTCAGTCTCAACCAAGCGTCTCAACCAAGAGTCTCCACCAAACGTCTCAACCAAGAGTCTCAATCAAGCGTCTCAATCAAGAGTCCCAATCAAGCGATCAGCAATTCAAATACAGTGATTCGACAATCCATCAATATACGCGATAATCCATCTAGAGACTCAGGTC